>NC_052122.1:5630977-5765373 GCF_012273895.1 Zerene cesonia | reverse complement strand
TGACAGATTCGAAATTCAAATGTAATATTTTTTTATAATTAAGTGTAACAGTATTTATGGCCAGACTAAGTAGAATTTCTATTTGACTAACGGCCAGTATTAACTTATCTTATCAACCCAAAAAATTTACAAATTACATGTTAAACTCTGAATACCTAGCAATTGAGTTTCATAAAGGACATTCAACCAGTATGATTTGATCAACGAATTAGTTAATCGTGAATTAAATTTTTTTAAAGCTGTGCATTTAGCTCTTAATTTTTTTTTATACTTCTTTCATATAATTTCTTTAATGTAATACCTGTTGGTGAACCTAAAATAAATAAAATATAGTATTTTGCTAAACGATGTTTCAGAAACGCAAATTGATTAGAGTAAGCTGTTAAGAAAATCGTTAATTAGTTCATCATAAAGATTAGTTTTTCAGAAACTGGTCGTAAATAACTAAATTCGCTACTTATTATCGTTTTGATAATTAGACAATTAAAATTGACTAATTAAGAAAATGGGATATTTTTTCTACTGCAGAAAGTATGATTAAGAGATATTGACACATTTGAATTTGATTTGAGACAGATAAATTAATAACACAACAGCTTATAATTGGATATTTCTTTCATCTCAAATTTATGGGCTATAAATGAAAGAAAAAATTACTAACTTAATAAATTGTACAAATAATTCAACATTTATGAAATAATGGAGTTCCACTACTATATTTTGCTATGAACTTAATTGCTTCGCAGTAGAAATCCGCGTCTGTTTACCCGGAATTATAGAACTAAGCTAACTAATGTGAACGAGTTCTCTATCTATAAACATCTTACAAAAAACAATTGATAGTAAAGCTATTAAAAATGAAAATAGGTTACAATATCTGCATTGCGAATAACAATACAGCATCAGCGGAAGCCATGCGGATGGTAGGGCCTGGAATATCGAATCGATAGACAAATGCATTGTGACAATTGTATTGGCATAAATGTGCGCAATTCTCCAATGTGTGCATGCATTGTGTGTGTCTGTAGCGCCAATATTAATTAGTTGTTGTTACCAGTGGAAGGACGTAGAAATTTTGTATATGAATGGAATATGAGTTTTCTTTGGATTCTAATTGTTTATTTGCAAATGTGTGTATGTGTGCAAGAACGTAACAGGGTTTTTTTAAAAATAGAAGAATGTAATATAAATTTACTATGGATTCTAATTGATTAAAGATGCGTATATGTGTTGAATGAATGAACGTAACAAGACTTTTTTTTGAAAATAGAACTTCGTCATTTTTTTCTTTTACAATTAAAACTAAAATTTTCTTTGAGTATATATTATTCCTAAAAATGTTTCTGAGAATTTAATAAAAGATTAGTATGATTAATAATCCAATTAGATAACTTTTTACGATTAAAAATTGGATGGCTGAAACCGTGTCTTTGACAAGACTTAATTTTAGTTACATTTAGTTAAATAGGCGAATTCTTTTGTATCATCATACTAGATAAATTAGTCAGAAATTGATGTAGTCTCATTACTAGGTCTTAAATTAAATTGATAAAATAATTTGGGATATTATTTAATAACTGTGAATATAGGTGATAAATTCTCCCAGGTGGATTTTCTTTAAAAAAAACATCCTAGTACGTATTTTATAAACAGACAGATTTATTTAATTTACCAGCAACTCAGGTACTTGTTCAAATTCATCAGGGTCATAAGTTAACATTAATGCAAAAACGTTTCATGTATTTCATGTGCTAGTGGCGCCATTTGCGTATGCGGTAACTTCCTGAACTATATAACAATGGCAATGTCATTTTTTGGGTATTATAAAAGCAGTATAGCATTGTAAAATAATCACGCTACATTTTTCCACTATGTTTTTAACAATACCGTAAGCTAACAGCGGTAAATAAAAATATCTGGATATCAAACACAGTAGCATTGTTTACGATGTAAAAAATGCAAAATGTATTCGTTGTTTTTATTTGTTGTGTTCTTGTTCGTTAGTTCCTGAGCTAGGCAAATAGTAGATTGTAGTGTTACGTAAACGGGAGCTGCAATTGTTTTTCCGATCATAACAATAGAATGCATGCAATCGAAATTGTTTTATTGTGTGTGAAGTGGTTGGGTATTAAATAACTCTTTTTGAATACGAATGATACTTTTATTATTGTAAATAAGTGTTTGTTATGTATTTATATATTTTGTGTACGCACAAAATATTTCAGTCTTATAGGCACGATATAATACAAGAATATAAGATCACACGTCTTTCTTTTATCTCTCTTTTTATACATTAAAATGCTCGAAAACGATTTTTGTGAAATTTTATATGTGTACTCGGCAAGTACAGGAATTGGTTGTGGAATGTTTTCAACCCGTCTCTAAAAAGGAGGTCATCAGTTCGAATGTATTTTTGTGTTTGGTTAGCTTAAAACATCAACTGAGTGAAGCGATATTGATGTTTTCTTATATGTGGTAGTCGAGCACGCTTCGGCACCAATTGGGCCACCTCGCATCGGGGAAGTACCACACCCCCACAGAAGACCGGCGTAAAATAGCATTCTGCTGTGTTTCGTTCGGTGAGTGAGGGAGCCGGAGACCCATACCCTTTTCCTTACCCTTCCCAGTCCTTTCCTTTATTCCAATAGCCAACCCTTTCTTAATCCCTTCCCAAAAAAGTCGGCAATCCATTTGTAGAGACGTAAGGTCTGCAATGGACCTAATGCCTCTCCGAATGTTCATGGGCGGTGGTAGCGCTCCGCCAGCTCCATTGCCGACTGTAAAAAAAAAAATGAATATGAAAATTGGTCTCCCGTGTGCTCCTATTCAAATTTGGCCCAGTTCTGATTATTTGAAGGTTTAGTTCTGTTAAATTTGTCATAATATCCTCAAGTAATAAGTATCTGGCAACACAACATGCGCCGAGTCAGAAATGACACACACAATAACCGTGATATATCTAACAATTCCCTACAGTATTAACATGCAAATACAATTATTCGTGTATCAGCATTGGGTCAATTGTTGCGACAAGCGTTACATTCACCCCGACCTAAGCCAAAGCAGTAATAACCCATTTGCATGATAAAGGGACCCGTGTAGTGCATCTTAAATTAAGTCGTATCTATTCTAAAGGGAATTAAAACTATACTAGCGAGCTGCGAGCTACCTGCAGGGTTAGAGGTAAATTATACGGGTAGGAGATTTACCTGTCCCCTGTGTATTGAAAGCGATGAATTTTTAAAATTGCTAAAGGGCTAAGGGCGGTGATGGGGGAGAAGCAGTCGCTTTGAACCTTGCTAAAATAACAGGTGCATTAAATTACTTTTATTTTTCATTGCAATAGCATTTGCTTATCTTTCCTAAATATGAATTGCATTATCCAATAATGATACAAATGTCAGCAATGCTTTGTGAATTTTGATTCCACAGTTATATGTATGCCGCTTTAAATGCCATTCGAATGCATTATCACGCGTGTTAATTAAGTAATTGGCTTGACAATTAATTTGTTAGACAGTATTATCATGAACACTTCCATAAATGGTAATTATTCCCTTTGGGGTCTATCTAATAACGCAATTAGGTGGTATATTCTAATTTGAAACAAAAACACCCTACAAGGTTTTCTTCATTAAAATTTCTAAAAAAGTTTTTAACAGCATACAGCTGGAAGAAAGTGCGCAACGTATGGGCGGACTATTCAATAATATCCTGTAAAGAGCACTCGTTCGTTGGCCTTTGACGGCCTTACATAGGAGCTGGAGTAGCCGTTTCCCTTTGATCATTTTGCCACGCCGCTGACGATTACACGCGCATGCCAGCGAGTTTTTGTTGGCTTACGCTAAGCCGTTCATATGGGGCCAACAAATCCCTTGCGTTCGTTCGTTATATTTTGCACGCAGCGTTTATGCCTATTGCATATTCTTATTACACTATAATTTTTTAACGGTAAAGCCCCTTGACAATAGCTTATTACTTAAGACGTCGTAAGACTCACCTATATCCTACTAGAAATTTTGCTATACCCTACTTCTATACTTAATTTCTTACTAGCGTTCCGGAGTCTTATTCGCACTCCTTTCTGTTCCTGTTGGATTTCCGGGATAAAAACTATCCTATGTCCTTTCTTGGATCGCAAACTATCTTTGTACCACATTTCTTCCAATCCTAACATTAATTCACATTTATAATAGAAGTAGGGATTAGCAGAGCGAGTAACACCTTTAAATTCTTTGAATTATACATTTTTTAATACCTTGAAGTCTATACGTCAATGGATTAATAGTGGTACGGCGTCAATTGGTTTCTATAATAGTTTAACATCAGGTGGCCTCAACGTCGATAGGCCACTATCCTGTTACAAATTCATATTCCTATTAGAATTCCACGTGCTGCAGGAATACTGCGCTCAATATTAATTCAACACTGCATATTATATAAATTTGCGGTGTTTGCGGTCTCGTGAGGTTTCCTTCCGAAGCCCACATGCGTAACGAGCAGGACGGGAAAAAATGGTGGTCGAATTTCCAGACTTAAATAATGAAGAGTGAATTTAGTGTTGTTGAGTTTTTTATTGAACATGGCTCTGTAAGAGGTACCTAAATATTTAATACTTGATATTGTAAAATATGTGTTGCTTGTTAAGTTGTTTCAAATTTATCTTTACTTTCAAACTTTAGTGATGGTGATGATTTTAACCCTTTATCCCAAATGAAAATGATATATATATTTAATAGCCACAGTGCTTCAGCTTCAATATAAAACAATATTTGAGCTGACTCTTAAAGTAATTGAAAGCTTTTGCAGAGTCCAATACCAATCAAATCAAATGTTTAAAAAGTTCGTTCCCGAAAATTTAATATCACAAAAAGCTGGAATATAAAGTTACGTAATTTATTTACAAGATTTATTCGTCTGAAGGTACTTTAGTAATTTTGGTTTCCTTGGATCTCCTTATCTTCGTTTGGATTAGGATAATAGTTCTGTTAAATTTTAAAAGAAAACAACAAAACAAAACGCTTAGCATGGCGAGCAGCTCATTTTAAAATATAATAAATGTAGTTGATAATGAATTTAAATGACAATTTTGATATAATCTATCGCGTTATTTGTTTAGTGATGAGTGTGGAACCTTCACAAATACCTAAGATTTCGTAGACGAATACCAACAAGCACCCGTGGCCCCTTCAATAAAGCGGTTCGACGGAACACAGTGGAGTAGTTAGGAATCTGACATAACCCAAGGCTCCGTTCCCGGGGTCGTGGATATCTGTGAAAAATTTTCCAGCTCAAAAAATATATATGTATTTCAGAAATATTGTTACATAAATTTTCATTAATTTCAACCAAAAACTAAACCGCTTACAAATTGTCAGAACTAAACCAAATGTAAACGGGACCACATGGCATGCACAAATTTCCTTATGAGAAAATAATCATTAAATTCGGTTCACCCAGTGGAAAGTTCTGAGGTAACAAACCTCCCTCTTTTTTATAAACATTATTTGTGTTTTTAGGAATTAAAGATATTTCGTAATAGAACAAAATAATTGTACTTAAGTAAGTATTGGTTTATAAAATACATTGTTTAATTATGCGCTATTACAAATATTCCATATTCTTTCTAGATATAGATAGTAGATATTTGATAATATATTGAAAAGTCAACTGCCGTGTTTGTTTACCGTTTATGCAAATTATACATAGTGATGTTATATGAAAGTCTTATCGACTGTGAAAGCGACATTGAAATCTGCATATTTGCTCACGTATAAGGTGACACACACACAAAGACCACGAGACATGCAACGGATATTTATTTCTTCATATATATAAAATTCTCGTGTCACAAGGTTAGTTACTATAATCCTCCGAAACGGCTGAACTGATTCTCATGAAATTTTGTAAGCACATTGGGAAGATTTGAGAATCGGCCAACATCTCTTTTTCATACCCCTAAATGATAAGTGTAGGGCAGAACAGCGTTTGCCGGGTCAGCTAGTATCATATAAAAGAATGTCGTGTTAGTTAAACTATTTATAACCCAAGAACGGATTAATCGATTTGGCTGAAAATTTAAGCAGAGGTAGTTTAGAACCAGGAGACGGACATAGGAAAGTTTTTTATCCCAGAAATCCCAACGAAATGGAAACATTCGAGGAAATCCCCGGGTCTATCTTTCCTGCGATTACGCGGACAAAGCCGCAAGCGGAAAGCTAGTATAGTATATATGCAATAATTACAAATGGAGACTCGTTTCCTCTCTCACCCTTCCATTTCATTTCCTCTTTCCAGCTGTCTATCCTTTCCTTATCCTTCAATGAAATTTCGTTTGAAAATGTGGGCAGCGCACTCATGGGCGGTTGTCGTTTACCATTAGGCCAAGCACCAGCTCGATTGCCAGTTTATGACATAAAAAAATTAAATGCTGGACCCCTAAACAGTTCAGTATATTTAATCAACAATAGAAGGTCTGATTAATAGTTAAGTCTTATACCAATCGACAGTTTCAAGCCATATGCTGCCAATTTCTTACCGGCTGTACAATTTAAAACAAAAAATTATTTTATTTCGAACACGGCGGTAACGGCGGTTAAATTATAAATTTCAGTAACGAAACTCATCGAGAATATTATATTGTGTTATGTCGTTTTCTAATCTTCCCCTTCCCGGTCTTCACTCGTGGTACATATATATAGCCTATATACAACGCAGATCAGATATCACTTACATATACAATGGTGAAAGAACTTGGGCAATAGGTCCAGCTGTGCCTAAGATTAAAGCCTCCAAACAACATTGTAGGCAATTCACATAAATAGGTTCAGTGAAATTAAAATAAAAAATATAGCAAAAATAGTAGACTGATGAACAGATGCATACATTAAAATGTCTGCATAAATATAAAGATGGAATCTAACGTATCGTTAGTTACTTATCTTCGAAACTCTGAAACCCTCACGATACCCCCTGTAGTCATCAATCACTTAGTATACGTATTTTGTATTCTCTATAGTAAGAAGTGTCTTAGTTTTGTTTTACTATGCTGTTACGACTTTTCTGGAAAATTCCTTCTATTACATTTACTGAAAAGCATCAGGTTTAAATACAAATTGAAAAGTTAAGTTGTGTTTACCATAAAGCAGCTTATAAAATGTACTTTGATTAAATTCTGATTGCTGTTCAAATCAAGATAATAAGTAGTAAGTTCAATAAGATATAATAAAATACTAAATTTGTTAGCGTTTTATAATTAAATTTATTATTAAATATTTCAGTTTACAATATATTTAAGAATTGTAATTATGTTAACATACTCGTACATAACGGAGACGGTAATAAATATGGAGTACTTAATTATCTAATTATAGATATACGAGACTATTAATACGAATAATAGACAAATAATAAACATTATTAGCCATTTCTGTACACTCATTTGGAAGATAATTTTTAATCAATCACGGTGTTCCGGTTGACTTGTTGTGATGTTATTGAGTACAACGAATAACCTAAAATTACATATACTAGGTACTTTTAGCTGAGGTGAACCCGGACATAGCTGGTGCAGATATAATTCCCTCATAAAATGTAAGGAAAGGGTTAATTCTATTGTAACTGGAGTATCCTTGAGTTGTCGAAAGTCTTATCGAAACTAAGGATATTGGCGATCAATAACGTTTTATTGCGCTATTGGGTACATGAATTCATAGTAATGAATTACTGTTTCTTTCTCCACCTCCACCATTGATTAGTAATTGTTGTTACATGTGGAATTGAATGTTGTGAACCGAACTTTATTGTATGTGGATATGCTTTATTTTAAATTACCTGCTACAATATCGTTTTTTACTAACAAGTAATAGATCCTAAATAATTTTAAAATTATGCCTTTATAATAAATCTATGCTTTTATTTATATTTTATAAATTGTATTTAATTATATATAAATCACTACATAGTATAAAACAAAGTCGCTCTTCGCCGCTGTGTGTTTAGATCTTTAAAATAACGCATCATATTTTGATTTGTTTATGATAGTGATTTATATCAACATACAATTTTAGAGAATAGGAAGGTTTATATGTAGGTATATTATGTATTATTGAACCCGTACGAAGCCGGGTTGGGTGGCTAGTAAAATTTTCACAATATTTTAAAATGTTTAAAAAAGCAAATATTAGCCAAATTGGTAGAAAATAAATTTATGATAGAAAATGTTTTAATTTTACACAATAATTAGCTGACCCGGAAAACGCTTTTCTGCCTTACTCTTATCATTTTTCCGTTTCGGAGGAGTATAATAAGTAACATTGTAACACAAGAATTTTACATACTCGTATACAGATAAACAACACATAAATCGTAATACACAGTGTACTACTATCCAGCTTTTCTAACTCTTCTGTTAGCGTGATAAAACGATAATGTTTCATTACTTTATCCTTATTTTCTTTGTTCATCTTGCGATGTATCTATTTACGTATTTATTTCATAATTGGTTTACGAACAGACGCCGCCTGAAAAGCTTTTAACCTTGCGCTTTGTTGAACGTGTCATGATAGAACACGTGATGTCAATAGAGGTTTTATATTAAAAAGCTTTCAATTTTCCAGTAGGGCTACAACTTTATATATCATATACCTTATTATTTAACCTCTCTTGTAAGTATATCACTTA
Source organism: Zerene cesonia (assembly GCF_012273895.1). NCBI lineage: Eukaryota > Metazoa > Arthropoda > Insecta > Lepidoptera > Pieridae > Zerene > Zerene cesonia. The sequence continues at coordinate 5,756,691 of NC_052122.1, read as the reverse complement.
ATTCAATGTTTTTGTATGCAAAAAAAGTAAACCAAATATATAATATTAACATTGATTAAAATGTGTATTTATATAGGTTTCGTTGAAATGTTGGGATAACATAGAATTTTATTTATTACTAGCTTTTACCCGCTGCTTCGCACGCGTTAAATTGGAGCAGTTTAATAGATTTAATTATAAACCTTCCTCATAGAGACAGAGAGAGAGAGACTTTGATTTATGCTATGTAGTGATTACAAAAATAAATCGTCACCATTTAGTATGAAATCAATCATTACGGTTAAGAAATGAAATATAGGTATGGATATAACGGCCGGTTGCAATTAATCATGGCTGGGTAATGAATTTCATTGAACGCGTAATTTTATGCGGAGGCATGTCTCGCTGAGACGAATGTTCGTTTGTACACATTCCGCTACTCAGTTCGCTAACGCAAATGTAAATTGAAAGTTCTTATCTCCAGTCTGAGGGATTACCTAGAATTCCATTAGGTACATTTGAACTTTCTGTGAAGCTTTGGAAACTTTATCGTGGGAGCCCTGTAGCTATTCAACTCGTAGCCGACACGGCCTCGATTAAGCTCACAGTTCCCGTCGCGTTGCTTGGTACGCCGGTCGCCCGCCACGACCGAATTTAACTTTTTAGATAACGTAAATACTATTGTATCTAATGCACGAAAAACAGCAGTGCAGTGACCTATCCCAATATTTTTACTTATTCCAGGTAACAAGATATAACCATCGATAAATGTGTAACTGTCTCTTGTCGGTATGGACGTAGCGATTTAGTTTGAAGCTTGCATTATATTCAATAAAATAATTATTTATATAATTAAAATAAAATTGTTTGCACGTATACAATGTTTTCTTTTATACCTTAGTGCACTATTTCCTATTTATTTCATCAACTATAGTTCTATACTAATCATATAAAGTATTAATATATTTTTTACAAGTACATAAATATGTTTATATGCATGTAGTTATAAACCCTTTAACAAACGCACGATTACGTCTATCAGCTGATAATACGATGCTTTTATCGGGTTTGAAAACTGCACCACACAACAGCTGGAATTAATAATACTCGTAGTTTCCAAGAATTTGCCGGACATTCCGATGCTTTGCGATAGCAAATACAGATTTATTTGGATTTCAATATTAATATTGACAGTCAATGCGGCTCCATTGCAAGATTTGATTTTCTGTTATATTTCAACTCCATACAAAGGCGAATTATTCCTTATAATGCGCATGCATATTTATAATATTTATTTATACAATTGTATTTGCATACAACACACTGTATTTACCTATATCTAATAATATAATACGTAAAATGTGGACACATACCGATCACAAATATTTTACATTGCTACAGAGCAGTTAGATTTCAGCACCAACTGTATTTCGAAATACGAACATCAAACGATAAACGTTTCAATACGTGCCTTGCGTAAACGGATATGTCGGTAGTATTTCGATTTATAGGCAAATACCCAAAACAATTGGCCTATGATTGTAGTTAATGTACGTTAAAGAGTTTATAATGTACTGATCACACTATAGAGGTCAAGCTAAATCGATTAACATCTTTTAAATTTAGGCTCGACTCTTAATGTTACAACGCTATAGTTTCAAATAGGATTTTTTTAAATGCGTTACAGATAGCAATCTATATTAATTGAATGAAATAGAAATTCACAAAAATGAAAGGAAGTAATGACTCGAAAGGCCCTTTGATTAAGGATATTAAAAAAGGTTAAGCAATGGGAAAGTTAACCTGATTTACTCTTATGTTCTTATTACTGAATATTTTAGCGGTTTTTCGTTGGAAAATAAAAATGGGCCAAATAGACGTTAGGGTACCGGGAAAGAACTTGAGTTCTCTTTGCTTTTGGAGATTCCTTTGCTAAATATATTAAAAAGATCGAGATTTTTTATCTATTTAGCTTACTTGAGTATTTCGTATTTATGTATTTCTAGACAAATTGATTATAATTTAATTAGGCAGCTATAGGAACCGAGTAGCTGTTTAAATATGTAATCAGAGTGTATACGCGCTTTAATATTTAATCACTCTGTCTATATGTTTGCTCACATTTCTGTATAATGTAATCTTAAATCGGGAGATTATTAAAATACTGAATTTATAAAACTTAATATTGTCGGGTTTCAACCTTTGATCGTTCAGAGTAATCATAATGAAGCACGGCGGGTGGCCTTTGTGTAAAATAATTTTATTTGTTTATTTACTGAATAAACGAAGCAAACAAATGACTTACTATTACTTTGATTACTTATGTACCATATGATACACTTTTACCTACCAATAGCTTTAATCATTATTTATTTAACTCAAGTTTAAATTTAGATCTTCCCAAAACGTCTTGCAAGTTACAGGGCTTCAAAAGGGTTCAATATTATAAAAAAGTCGTTCATGTTAATAATATAGTTGTAGTAATTAGTCTGTCGGCGTTTTCCTCAAAGTATATTAAAGGTTCTATTTCATTCTTCGTTCTTTTAGCGAAACATTAAATGCTTAATATCATATTTATCATCTTTAAAACTCAATTAAAATTACTGCAACATCATAATTTAACTAAGAAGATATAAATGGAAATTGAAAAATTGTAAATGAGTATTAGGTATATAGATATAAAAAAAACTGCCAACGCGTATTATAATGCAATAATTTTTTTTTCACCCAAAAAGGCCTTCTTTTGTGTTCTGTGTTTGTAAAACCACAACGTTCACGAGAGGTATTTACCCTCTTTTATATAACCCTTAGAAATAAAAACATTCCAGATATAAAACATTGTTCAACTTTAACTGTAGATATTTTAAATAAAAAGTAAATATTCATATGATTTTGATTTGTAGATGTTCCTTGTACCCTGCAAGGCCAAAAAATTGCTTTTCAAAGGACCGTGGTCCATGACCGTGACCATGGACAGTGGACCGTGGACCGCCTTCCATGGTCTACCCGCCTTTTTTCACAATACTTTTAACGAACATCCGCGTGGCAGCCATTTAATCACAGCAAAATAATAAACGTAAAACGTAATTTTGACATTGACATATTACGAACATGATATCATAAAAAACTGCACAGAGCACTCAATTTATTTAACGTCCAATTAAAATCTTTCATATTTTATCCATGCAATTTTTCACAAGATTCGTAAAGTATTGTTTTCTACATGGTAGGTGCTTGGTGTGCTCAATACGCAAATGTAATGGCCAGCATGTTTTTAAAACTAGATCACGTATATATAAATCGTTTAATAACCCAGTCGCAATCCTCTGACGCAGAGTTACGTCATTACATACGAAAGCTTTTAAGAGACTATTTACATTTAAGTACGTACCCAACCTAAATTACGGGCCGCTTTTTTGCTAGCACGTAATTATATTTTATGAAATATATGTCATTAATTATATGCGAAACGTCTAACCTCGTTAATCGTTATTTAATTATAAACATTACCAATTTATTTTACAAACTTACAGAACAATACGTTAAATTACAGCAGCGTAAGATGGACAAACTTTGCAGCATCCTCTTAGTTCTTGTTTGGTTTGTAGGAAACTCAATTAACGTGTACATGAATATACATGAAGTGCTTGTTATATTGCTTTCATATGGAGAAAGCTCTTCTTATTACTTAAATTGATTTCGTTAATTTATTAGACAGAAATGAATTACATATTGAATACAATACTGATTATAAAAATTTTGGTTTTGGAAAATAATTGTGGTGGTATTTAGTTCTGTAATGGAATTTCTTAGTGTTTTCATATGTCTTATATATGTATATACCTACTTTTAAATTTAATGACAATACCTTTTCATAATTATCGAATTATTCACATACATAAGGCACTATTATCCCAAACGTAGGGCGACCGATATTCGTCTTTTCACTGCGTGTTTATTTGGATTTAGCGATTTGTTTATCATTGCTTAAGCGTGTTAGCCTATTGACATATTTCTGTGAACTGCACTATGTACGGGTTATAGTTTTAGCTTTTGTTTAAGTCAAGCGTTATACTTTTTACGTAGGTACCTACGTTACAAAAATTTTGAGAACACATTTCACAAGTATGACGTGTTGAATCAATTTTATACACATCTCTACAGTTATTTTGCGGAAAAGCAATGAATTTCTCTATATTCTTCTTTTATATATGTTTCATCTCAGGTTGATGAATACGATGTTTGAAAGCTTCGCTAATTATTTCTTTTGTTTAAGAATTATTCATTTCACAAAGAATATTAATCTTCAAGCGATGAGAGCTATCTACAGCTTTTGTACCAAGTGGCGTGAATTTTATTTAAGATTAAGGAGGATAGTGATAGCAATGTGGTTTATTATAATTGTTCAAAACTTTAAAAGATACATTACTCTCTGTGTTCAATATTAAGTGTTTAAAAATGTTGTATTGAAACAATTTGATGAATTTTAATTAGTTTACTTTATTTAATAAATTCTCCACAACACAAAATTGTTAGTAAGTAGTAGCTATTTACATAACAATTAAACCAGGTACAAAAAATATAATAATCATGGATTGTCGTCCACGATCTCTGAGGTTTTGTTTAATTTGTTTCACATCATTTCATACCCTTTGTATAAATATTGTATATCTAGAGACACTATTGGTTAAAAATCTTAATTTTTTAACAAATGTGTCTGGTTATTTAATTTTAAATCTTAAATGAATTTTAATATTATTTGATAAGAATTAAATATATTTTTAATTTCTATACGCTAATATATAAATTTTATATAAAATAAATTTGAATTATAATGCGCGCTAATATAATTCCCAAAAATGCTTGCGAATTGTCGCATATGAAAACATTTGAGCGAATTTCTGACAATTTTGAACTAACAAAAATACAAATAAAATAATCATAAATAAAAGAAACATTAACTTCGAACTAACGTAAATACGTTCAGCCTACATAATTTTATATCGCTTAGTTATATACCACATACTTGTATTTTTGGTAAAAAACTTTAAGATTTATATTAAAAACAATTAATTTCTCATTATTTACATTAAATACAAAAAAAATGGTTGCCTGTAAAGTCGGTTTTACGGGCGAAGATTTTACGTGACAACGTCTTTTTCTCGGTAGAATATTTATTGATATGAATATTATTAAATTGCACAATAGGAACAAGGAATTGAATGAAAAATCTTTTGACGTGACAACGTCTTAAATTAGGTTGCGGCTCGGAGGCACTCATGAAAAAGTGTAACGCCCGGTAACGTTACGATGAGTCACCGAACTATGATCGGTCCGCCGCGCGCGCAGCACTAGAGAATTAGGCGCATTTTGTCTTGCGTGTTTGTGTCTCTGTCTCTGTTTTTTAGTAACAAAATATATTTTCTATAGTTAAAATTTGTGCAATTCTTATTTTCATTCAATTCCTTGTTCCTATTGTGCAATTTAATAATATTCATATTAATAAATATTCTACCAAGAAAAAGACGTTGTCACGTAAAATCTTCGCCCGTAAAACCGACTTTACAGGCAACCATTTTTTTCATGAGTGACTCCGAGCCGCAACCTAATTTAAGACGTTGTCACGTCAAAAGGAAATCAAAACTAAATCGTAATGTGCAAAAATCTTATGGGGTGTGAGAAATTAAAAATAATCACATTTAACTTTATAACTAAATTCAAAAAAGCAAGACCCTTTTCCTAGAATCGCATTAGGAATCGTATTTCTATAGTAGCCCCTTGTCGCAGTAGCCTCTTTTCCCGATCCCCCCTCTTTTATTGGGTAGGACAGAGATAAAATAAAATATATTGGGATAATATAAAATATATGACACTCATAGATAACGTGACTTTCAATTGGTAATATATGTATAAGTTATTATATCGGTTTAGTAGATCCAGATATTATCCCATATTACAAACATACAATATGAGTGTAGATAAAGTAATTCCAATAATATTAAATTTATCAATATTTAAATACGGATTTTTTTTTATTAATTGGTAGATTATTGAAATTTTCCCTTTATTATTAAATTTATGTATCTATGACGGTGGAAAGCTTATCTATATTTTTTAAACAATTTAAAACATCTACACAAAATATTACCACTTTATACCTACGTCACTATTAATTGAATTATTAAATTAACTCTAGTAACGATGTTAACCTACATTAATAATGCCTACATAATCAATTGATTCAATTTCCGCTCTAAATTGAATGGTTCCGAGAGTATAATTTAATACCCGCTATCTATGAAAGAAAGTCTATTCATTCGAAGCAAATAAAATATTCACTTTTGACTTCTTCTAACGTTTCTTTTATCTTGAGCACAATAGGATTAAGCACACAATAATATTTCACAATCTATTATTTTAACTCAAATAAAACATGCATAAACGTATTTCCAATATCTGCTGCTTCAGTTTGCGTAGATTACCAAACTAATCCCTCTGTTTGCATGATGTTTGATTAAGTGAAACTCGCTTCTGTTTCTCTGTTTACAGTCGTTTGTTTTGCTTTTCATAGTTCTCCCGACAGTATAACTTTCGACTTTTAACTTAATTAGTGTTTTGCTCGTATAATATTTCGTGCTTTAGTAATGAATTAAATGAACAAATGCAACTATTAAAGCATACGTTTTTCACATCAAATTACCTAACTGTTCTTTGTTACACGAGTTTTTTTTTGTCTTTATTACTGTCGTAACAAATTAGCTCATAATCCGCTCCATTATAGTTACCTTTTCCTACATTTATGCTGTAATTGATTCAAATTTATTCAGGCGCGAAAACGTTATAGTCACGAGGTATTTTTGGGTTGATAATGTTAATATTGGAATGTATACTTTCACTAATTCAATTTAATTTTAACTAGTAGTTTATCCAAGCTTCGCCCATAGTTCCTGAGATAGGGGCGTTAAAACAAACTCGGAAAACGAGATAAAAAATTGCCTACGTGTTATTCCAGTTGTCCAGCTATGTACTAAATTTCATTGCAATCTGTTCAGTAGTATTTGCGTGAAAGAGTAACAAACACACACACATCCTTACAAACTTTCGCATTTATAATATTAGTAGGAAGTAGGACAGAATTGCAAAGAAAGTGAAAGTAAAAGTTATTATCATTATGGCAAATAATTTGTAAATATACTCGTATATATTATTTTATAATTTTTGGTACGTGGCGGAATTCGGAACTAAAACGTCGTTTGATGAAGGATCGTGGAGCGTAGTGGTTGATGCGGTTTTGATGATTCCCTATTTACAAGAATTAGATTTATCCCATTTCAATAATTCAGGCTATCTATATAAATTAATAATGAACCAATGAGAAAAAAAATATTGCTAGTTCCCGAGAAATGTCAAGATTTTCGTCGCGTTATAACTTCCCCTTTCGTTCCTAATTTCGCTGAAACAAGGGTGATGTTTTGTATTTGACGCCCACGCCCCTATGGCAGTGGTCAAGTGCCAAAAGATCATTGTAGCTTGTATCCTATGCTTGTTTATGAAAATTGACATGTTTTCCGCACCATTGCACACACCTATGAGAGATAGATAGATCGACATCATTTAGAACATTACTTTTTAACGGATTTTAAACGCATTTATTCATTATATTATTCAACGACGACGTTGCGATCGCTGTACTTCTAAATATGTAATACTCGCGTTAAAATCAAACATAAGAAAATTCAATGCATTTATTCAAATCAAAAATGGACTATTCCATTGCATTGCTTTTTTATGTTTACCTACGAGAACAAGCCCGACAGCTGATTGCATTACGCCGACTGATATGAATTGATTGATGGTTCGATAGCAGTATTGTAAATCAATTTCAAAAAATACCTTCATAACAATGTATAGGTGATGTGATGTTATTCGAAGTTTCAATGGAGAATTTTACTATTATTTGTGTTGTTTTCAAATCTTACAATGCGTATTACTTTCGGATCTTTTCTAGTTTTGCTTGTACACAATGTTGTCGTTTGTGATGACCTTTAATGTTATTTAGGGGAGACGTGTAATATTAGAAAATGATGAGGAATTATTATATAGTTTTATGAATTTAATGTTTCCCGAAAGAATTTCTCAAACGTTCGTGTCTCCCTCGAGTGACTGGTGCATATTATAATATTAAAAATGACAAAATGAATATTCTGAGATATTATGCCATATTTGTGAAACTATTTAATTCTGTATTTTATTTTGATTGACATTAAATCGCAATGTATTGGATGATAAAGGATCACTTCTACTTAATGGACAAGGAATCATTAATAATTTTATAAGACTTTATTGTTCGACCGAAAGTTTTCGTTTAATTCCGGATGAGGGATTTATTCACAAATATGATCCATATATGTGCAATATAAATAAACGTAATGCCTATAGGTTTGTGTGTGCCTTTTAAGTTATATTCTTAATATTACGTAAATCTGTTCAGGGATTTTTCGGAAAGTTAACCCTGTTTCTACACTCAATTTAACCATTTGGAAAAACATTATAAATAAACGTAACACATGTACGTACTAGATTCATATCTCGTGTCTAGTTAAATTGATCAATGACCTTATTAATTAAAGAAATAATTAGTCATTTATTAGATTTTATACGGTACCAGCCGCTCGTCTTGTTACCCCTGATTTTTTCCAAAATATAAAAAAATAAAATAATACATGGAAAACTATATTGAGATGTTTGAAAATTCTGTCCTTGTATTCACTCGTAAAACGGTGATACTTTGCCTCTTTAATATTGACAATATAGTTGATTTTAAAATTCTCAATCACATAATTTTTAGATTATTAATTATTTGTATCTAAATTACATTTTAATGTATTGACAAGTTTTAAGAGTCGCTTATTAGTCGCAAGATAAACGTAAATATAATATAACAAAATCACTAGACATATACATGTCTGCTTATTATGTCTGTTTGTAAGCATTCCTATATGACATGATGCACACCCCAAAAATACATACGAAATCAACATTATAATAATCATTACCCCTTGTACCGCCGCCTATTTTATGAAAAAATCTTATTTCTGTATACTGCTAATATTTAAATAATATTATTACTAGTCTGAACATGCATGACTCCTATCATATATCATATATATATATATCATATATATATTATATATATCATAGTCTTCTGAAGTGGCAAAATGGAATTTGTCATAGTTACTAACTCCTGTTTAAATTTTCTCAGAATTGGAATTCCTGTGATGCTTTATATAATCCTTTGAGAAGGTGTAGAACATCTTGCAGTTCTGAAGGCATAGGTACCTGTGCTTTCCTTTGAATAGGTATTCAATCAAAATACCTAGTCCCTTTAATTTAACGTTCAAATTGACAGAAAACTAGTTTGTAGTGACGTTTTAGTCTTAAATCTATACTTACAATATAAAGTTGAAAACTGTTTGTTTGAAATCGCAGTTTACTATAATTAGTAAAAATGTTTCTGTTTTCGATTATAGCCGTTTTTTCAATCCTTGGTCATTCAAGATTAGCCCAATTTACAAGTGTCAATACTTTTAAAATGTCAACTTAAACATGTCAAAAGTGGGGCATAATTGAATGAAATTTTAATGAATAAATTTTAATCGGTTCTTTAATCCAATATTTATCTTATACCTTTAAACGAGCAATTCTTGTATATATATGTATAATTGGAATCTCGGAATTGGCTCCAACGATTTTCATGAAATTTAGTATATAGGAGGTTTCGGGGGCGATAAATCGATCTAGCTAGGAATCTTTTTCAGAAAATGTCATATTCGTGTTTTATCGACTTAAACTTACTTTTTTAACAAATAGGAGGCGTTTGAGTAGTCAATTATTATGACTCTTCCTGACATCTATTGGCGAATAATAATACTATTTTTTGGCGAATAGTTAAAACAACAAAAAAAAAAATACCGAGCAAAGCTCGGTCATCCAAGTACTGACATTTTATATGAATAAGCTGTTAGGGTTATACATGAGCCTGTATATAACATGAAAACTGTACATTTTTAAACGACAGTATTAAAGCCAATTAATCTCTTCGGCCTGATTAATATTACAATAGCGTGTTTTCGAGCGAAAACACAATCACAATAATTGAATTTTCAGCTCTACCTGTCCAATATTGCTTGCTTATTGAGCGGAAATGCTATGCTATTATTGATACCAGGAACTCATTTCGTCTACCGAACTCGGTATATATAATTCTGATTAAATAATACAATTAGAAATACATTGTACCAAGAAGTATTTTCTTAATATAAATATTAATACTAATTATAACAAATGACACCGATGGTCTTGGGGAGGGAGATACCTAATAAATGACAGCAATCTCCTATCGAATACAAAAAAAAAAAAATCACAATTGTCAATGGGTAGAAGTCTCATCTAGTTATCGAGTAAGAAAACAAAAAAAACGGTCGAATTAAGAGCCTAATATGTTTTGAGAACGTCGATTAAAATCTTACAAATGCAAACAGAGATGAATTCGTAAGAAATAAAAAAATCTCTCGGAATAGTCGAGGCCTGGAATCGCTTCGAAAAAATAGAGAAAAACAAATATAGGTATTATGCTTTGAAACGGAAAACGAAAGAAACATCTTGTTATTGAATCAAGTTCTCTCGATTCCTTGAAATATTATCATTACCTTTAAAAATCTTGCTGTTTCCCCTTAACTGAGAAAAGCGTTAAAAGGTTCTCGCTCCTTTGCAATTTTCTTTGACATTAAAGTGAGCCAGCAGCTTTGCAGCCCTCGTTACCGATTGCCGCGTTTCAATTTAATTTTCATGCCTTGAATAACTCAATTTATTCCATCCAGCGGATCACCATTCAATCAATCAACATTCACCCGTTATAATAAACGGCGGTGTTTCAGCCAATATTTGTACATTCTTATTTTGTATTCGTAGTAGTTAGGTACTGTCAACTTTAACTGTTATTAATCTTAATTGTTGGTTACAGCTTTCAATATTTATAAAAAATAGTTAAGCGTTTATTATGCTTTGTTTAAAAAAAAAATAATAAAGCAAAATCTCTTTATCTTGGTAAGTCTTTAACAGCAGCCGAGTTAATTAATTCTTAAAAGCATTCTTGAGTTTCTAGCGAGCATAATACGGCTTGCGGTAGTTAAGAATTCATAACGAACTATATGGGTTCCTATTTATTAAAATATTATAGAATGTATCGTTGTTATGCAATATTAATGTATAACTCATAAATATGTAATAAAAATTTAATTTAATGTATGTAAAAATAAACTGTCAATAAAATAAAGTGCACAATAGTTGAATTGATTTTGTAATGCTATCAACTCTTTCATACGTTGGCTTTGGGATACCTTCGCACTAGTCTTAGAATTTTCAATAGATTAGAGCATGCGCAGCGTGGTGACAATCGATTTGGAAGACATGTTTTAATACGTGAACCTAGCACGCCGACTTGATCTCATTTACTTTGCTCACGACAGTATAGATTGGAAAGAAATCGTATATTTTGCGCCAATCAAATGTTTTTTGTCGCTTACCAAATGCACGATATAGCTATGAACAGTGTCATATGTATTGAACTAATGAATATTAATTGTTGCTAATTAAGCGCCCTGGCTATGATCTTCAGTATTGGGATTCATTGAACCCTTGTTTATAATTTCGAAAAATAATAGTACAATTAAAATAGAGCTCTTATGATATTTTAAAATGAAAAAGATTTTCGCTATAACGCAGACAGAATGGCCTCTTATTTATTCTGCATTCGTCGTCATGTGTACGCTACGCTACTATAATGCGATTAGCTTACTTTTTACACAAAAGCCTGACTTGAACTCGTGAAATAAAATGCTGAATAGAACGACGTCACTCACTACGAAAGAGTTTTACACACACACTTTATCTATCGAATATACATAGTTACATATTATTTTTATCGTATTTAATTGAACGTTCGCAATGGTAAGTTGGAGTATATCTTTTTCTATTTATTTATCGCAAATAGAATAAAATTTTGTTACTTACAAGCATTCCACCAGCGGCTTCGCTTGCGTGATGAAAGAAATTCCCCAAGGGATTGTTTCACCGCAGCAAAGAGTAGGGCTATGTAACTATAAATTCCAAATACACAAATCGTACTACAAAAGAAAGATAAACAAACAAACATGCTTTCGCATTTATTAGTACCCATTTCTAATTAAGTATATTTGAATTTGACGCAGTACGTACAACAAGATACCACGAGATATGTTATTGAAAATAATATAGTTATAGTTTTGTTAAATTCCGCAATACCTAAAATATTTGACAAAAACAAGCTTTTTTTTTCAATAGCATTATGAACACAGAAATGACCCAAAATGTATGTACGTACTGGTGTAATGCTATACATATAAATAGATTCACAAATTTTCGGTTGTTCTCATACCTACTTTAAGAAATGCCGGAATTCAGATAATGAATTAAGAATCTGAATCAGATAATCAATTATAGAGGCGTTCGGGATGTGTGAGGCCAAAAAAATGGATAGCTATTTTTTGACAACGAAAAGATATATGTATCATAATGTAATATTATTTTAAACATGGATTGAAAGAGCGTCATTCAAATTACATTTTTACTACATATTTTTTTAAAATATATAATTTGAAAAGAATCGTAAGTGACCTTAATGGTTATAAATAAAGTGTTATATTTTGTTAAATTTTATCCGTAAGATACGTTGCACTAAAGAATGCCCCCTTGATAATGACAATGAATTCCAATTGGAATATCACAATTACGCACCAGCTGTACCCGTAACTTCGTCCACGGTGAAAATAAATTTTCACTGTACAAGCTTTCATCCCTATTCTGTCCCGTTGGGTGTAAAAATTTTGCAAAATCCTTTCTAAGAGATTGCCTTCATCATAGTGGCTCTCTGCATGCCAAATTTCAGGCTGATTTGTGGAGTGGTTTGGGCTGAGCGTTGATAGTTCAGTCAGTCAGTGTAATTTGCGTCTTATACGTTACTAGCTTTCGCCGTGGCATTGCACACGTTAAATTCGGAGTAATTTAATAGATGTTATACGTATAAACCTTCCTCTTGAATCACATTATCTATTTAAAAAAAAAAACATCAAAATCCGTACCGTAGTTTTAAAGATAGATAAGCATATAAAGGGACATAAGGACAGACAGAGCAACTTTTGATTAAAGCTTTTCAAAATCGAGGTAAAATATAAAAATAACGTAGCAACATCAACTTCAAATATTCTTCGATATTTGAAGAGTTGGTATCTGAGTGAACGACAGACGATTTAATGATGGTCTCTAATCAACAAATTCTCATTATAGATTTATTAAAACTAATTCAAATACACACTCGTATTCTTCATTTGGCGAAACACAAATCAAAACATCAAATCAGAGCCATGCAATCGGACATTTCAAGTATCTGGCTCGGACGTTTGCGAGCTAAGCCGTTTTTGTCTATTATATTTTAAAAGTTAAAGTTGTCAGTGAAATAGACAAATCTATGCGTCAATATACTTAGTTATATTTGCATAAGTGTAGATATTTCTTATATGATATGCTAATTCAATAACAGTAGATAAAAATATCATAAATCTTCTGTGTAATACAAAATATAAGCCTTTCAAGTTTCTAATTTTGTTATACCTTGTCAGATTTATTTAAAAGATTTCACTCATAGGGAATAATTAAATTTATTTTGCTTTGTACCGTTTCAGTTTTCTGTTTGTTAGCTATGTTTAGCATTTGTTTTTCTCTGATTTTGACAAATATGCCGACATAAATTAAGTAAATAATAATAGATAGTCGTTTCGGTTCAGTAATTAGACAAATTCTTTGAGAGGGTCCTTGTCGAAAGAGTTTTCTAATAAATTCTTATTGATGAAGAAATAATTTCCTGCGAATGTTCATGGTGTTTTGCCTTACTAAGCTTTGGAAAAAAACGTCAAGTTTTGCTCCTATTAAATAACTAAGAACGCATCAAGGCACTGCACACTTCTCAAAGTTATTCATAATGTTACGTTAATTAGAATTTCGCCGTCTGTGTTTCGGAATCTCACGTCCGTCACTATAAAATACACACTAATATGTGGATGAACTTTGATTCAACTTATTTACGTCTAAACCACACTAACGGCTTAACGAAATTCAAAAAACAGTAAGTTTTGTTAATAATAAACATTCAGCGATTAGGATCAATAAAAATGGTCATTTTAATAATTACGAAAATTGGTCATTGTCTTTCGTAATATCTTCTATTCCCATTCATTGAAATATACTTAAATCGCTTTAACTTCAAATACGTTAGCTAACCCCGTGCCTCTAGTCAATCTAGTTATTTATGCTCCATAAATTCTAAGCCATGGATCATAATTCTGTTGACAATGGCCGATCTATTACTCGATAATGTCTTCGGCTACACCAATAGCTTAAGCGTGGGTCACTCGATTACCTTCTCTGTATAGCTATATTAATCGATGTTTGGTTCAGCCCAGGAAATTACATCTTCTTTTGTTTGTGGTGTTTTAATTTAATGAGTGTTTTATATCCTCTGATTAGAAAACCGCTTTATTAATATCGTAACGCTCATAGAATAACAGAAGAACAAAAAAGCTTTTATGTTTTTACTCCGGGCACAGCTTGCTATAGATTGCCCGTTTGCACGTGTTATTAAAGTCTAGTCTATCGATATAACAATAACGGTATTGCGGAGGTTTCCTTTTATCCGGTCAATTTATGTGATAAAGTTGCTACAATCAATTTAAATTTACGAACTATCTTTAAGATGTTTAAAGTAAGAAACTCTATTGCTAACTCTCTTAATCGTGGTCCCTATCGCTGAAAAATTTGAATGGTAGCTTAGCTTATAAAGTTTCTCAGAGACCAATGCTTCCCCATAACAGCTTATTTTCTCTCCGCATAAAAGCTATAGTAACAACAAAATCATGAAATGAGTGATTTCATATTAAACAAGTGAAAAAGAATGATGGCAATAAGCTTGCGTTGAACACATTCTTAATAGCACTCATATGTTCGACAACAAATACAAATCCGCGTCCAACAACTAGTATTGTATAATTTAAAAACGTATTGATTATTACTTAATGTGAATTTAATATTTATATATTTAACTAAACAATTCTTTGGTATTGCAAATTATAATTATATTGTATATTTTAAATGTAAAATGTTGTCAGGAATGACGTAAACAAAGAATTGCAACAACGCACGGGTGGAATAATTATACAGGCTCCTTGAGTAATTACAGATACTGCTTACAAGACAAAAATGTTAGAGTAGGTACATTAAATCCAGAAGCAATGGTGAAACACGTAAATTCTATAAAATATATTCTCAATACTTTTATTTGTATTCACAATAAAATAAAGTCAAAACTCTAGCAATTAGAACATATTTTCAAACGACCAAAAAAAGGAGGGGGTTATTCATTCGACTGTATGTGTTTGGTACCTCGTAACTTTTTACTGGGTGAATTGATTTTTGTGATCCTGTTCTCATTTGAATACTGTTCCCTACCATGCGGTTCCATTTTAAATTTGCCAAGATTTCACAATGGAATGGCGGTATAGTTTCTGTTAAAAACAATTACTTAAATGATTGTTTAATACGTTAATTTATGAATACTTTAAACCAAGGATTGAAAAATTAGCGCGTCGTGTAAGCGATGTTGCGTTACAAATAATAATATGTTGCAAATTAGTATTTCATTTGAATTAAGTGCCACGGTGCATGTTAGGGAGCTAATCAAGGTAGAAATATTTACATCATTTTAATTAACTACTGCGGTTGGTGCGCTATGTTAGTTCATTTTCATATCCCATTCGATGCGATTTCAAATTAATTAATTACCGTTTCTGCATAAGTACATAATCCTGCGTTAACAATGTTCAATGGCAAGTGAATCTGATAATACCATATAGTTTATTGGGAAGAAACATTAATCAGTAATTGTAATGCGCTTTCCATTATTTATTAATACAATTTATTGCCAATATGAAAATAGTAAAAAGTTGTTAATATTCTGAATTTGATTGAATTTTTCGAGAGGTTGGTACGTCCATCCAGAGAGCAATCAAAAAATTTGAAGTAATATAGTCGATGGAAATAAGATCAAATTTAGGCGTTATTTATGAGTAATGAGTTCTTTTATTTTCTTTTTTTATGTGTCTAGGTATTATGAAAGTTTTATAAAATAATAAAAATCTATCCGTCAATTCGTAAATAACACGTCATAAATAACAAAATAAATATAATATTTAGTTTTGTAGCATTGAAATGCTTATGTGTCAAATTTCTCAACTAAATAAATAGTTATAACATAAAATTCTGGCTTTAATTGTCGCTGGCGAATCTTATCTTATACAATAATATATCTTAAGTAATGGTATATTGTTTAGGAAGAAATAAATAAAGTAGCGTTGGCGTAAAAATTCTATTTAAACTTTACCGTAATACTTCAAACGGGCGTATAACAAAACATCAGCTATAATTCCTTGCGGTTTTCGTTTTGGGTCAAGTGGTGTTCGTTAACGTTTTTCCGATTAAATCCATTACGTTAAGTCTATTTTGAGCGTAGAGTATTTGGATTGGGAGTCATTGTGTAAAGCATTACTCACATATTTGGCTTCGTTTAGCGTTCTTTTATACGGACATATTATTTGTTTAATGGATTTTTAGATATTTAATACCAATAGTGGCATTAAAGATATAAAATTACAATGAAAGTCTGAAATTCGTGGAGAAGATATATGTGGTAGGCATCGATAGATGAAAAACTGGCTTAATTTTTCAGCGTTAAACTCTGAGTAACTTTCTCCGAAAAAATTGATCGAGAAGGTGTTTGAAAATAAAATATCTTAGGGATTCTTGGATACATATGCGTCTGAAGTCATGCGCTTAGTGGTTATTAATTGTTGTTAGTCCACTAAGTACTTAACATAGCGGTATCAACACAATTGAACTATTAATATTTATTGTCAAGAATCAAAGCGAAATAGAAAAACCAAAAAAGTGCAGAAGCATTATTGACAGACCAAGAATATATTTACAAGGTATTTGAAACGACCGCTTTTCGGAACGGTGACATTACATTTAGTGCTGCTGTAACTTATAATGAATAATTGTTACATAGCAAACGTCCTTATTCCAGACATCTTTGTTAATTTAAGATGGTACGGAAACATAAGTTACATTCTCGTTTTATAATAATATGTTGGATCACTAAGTAGTCTCACAAATTATACACGAACAGAATGAATGAATCTTACTAATATTATAAAGGCGATAGTTTGTAAGGATGTGTGTGTGTGTTTGTTGCTCTTTCACGCAAAGACTGCTGAACTGATTGCAATGAAATTTGGTACGTAGATATCTGGACAACTGGAATAACATATAGGCAATTTTTATCCCGATATTCCTACGGGATACGGATTTACGCGGGTGAAACCGCGGGGCGCAGCTAATGTTCTAATAAAGATATGAAGAATAATTGATATGCTAGCTCTAAATATGATATTGATTTTAAAAAAGCATATACTATACCCATACGGTTTAAAATACCACATATTATGATAAAACGGATAAATCATAATCTTCTACTTAAAAATGCTAGTATAGTATATTGACAACACTTGATTTATGAAAAATGATAATAGTCATTTGATATTATAAAATTGAATGCTTTTCCTGTGATGCGTAAATAAAATAAATGTTGAAGAATTATAATAAAATAATTTGACTAGTATCATTAAAATTATAACAATTCTAGCCGCTAACATTTTTATCTACTATTAATCTAGCATTGCCCGTTGTAAAATAGCTATATTATAAGATAAATAAGACTGCGAAATTATTTTATTTACACACATATCGCTGAGATTGTTGGCATTAATATAACATTAATACGATATATTAAAATGTTAAGTTGACAAAATTTTAAATGCTCTTTTACTACTAGAATCTCTGCTCTTCACTGTAGAAATTGCTTTCCGGTGGTAAATATAAAATTGAGTGTTAATACGATTCAAAAGCGCTTATGAAGAAAGTCTAGTTGAATAATTAAATGTTTGAGTTTGAGTTTGAAATAATTAAATTCACAAAAGAATGGATTAACGAAGATACAGAGAGAACAAAATTTATTACAGCTTTTTTTCTTGAATGTCAATTGTTTTTTATAGGGATTCTACTGTTTCGTACGTATTATATTGGCAGGCTATATGCGAACGCAAACAAAATAATTCATAGATGTACTTGTAGAAAATATTTGGTATTTAACATTTTGCGAATTTATTTCTTTATAGCATATAATTGGATGTTAAACTACGTTAGGTATGTGTGATATCTTATATTCCAAGCTGGCGTTTCTTCTTCGTTAGGTACCAGATTTTTCTCAGAAAACTTTTACATTGTTGGAGTGCTAGGAAGTAAGGAATTTTTGCACGAACTTTTGCATCTCCCTTGAATATAAGTCTCCGACTTAAAACTTCTGCCTCGCAAACATATTTTTCACACAAAATACACTTAACAAAGTTACATTTGAGTATTAGAAAGATAAGTAATAACATTATTTTGTTTACAAAATAAAGTATTTTGAGTAGAAAAATAAATTATACACCTATAGGTCTGAATGCGTTATGGCCCTTTATTCTACTATCACACCCCTACAGAAGTAACCGTGATATAGTAGCATGCGAATGTTATTGTTTCATGTTCAGGGGACCGGTCCCGTTTCGTTTTCCTCACCGTTCCCAGTACATTCCTATATCCCGCCATCAATTTTTTCCGGACACCTGCAAAACGAGCAATGTAATTGCCTGTAGTCCTCAACAAATGTTCATGGACAGTGGTTATTATTAACCATCAGGTGAAACACTAGCTCGGGTTCCCACTCTAACGTGTGAATGAAAAAACGTGTATATTACGCATTGTATAATCAGACCAATTACTGTATATAAAGTTTCATAATCATTCTCATAGTCATTCAGTAGTATGATACATTATTTTAATATTATTGTTTCATTATAATAAAGCTTCTAAAGCCTGTAGTTTTTAAAGATTTAAATTCACAAACAAAATTACTCTGAAATATGAAATTCGTATCTGTATTCAAACCTAACGTTATCCAATTCTTCAACCCTCAAATGACCCTTAAAGATATGCTGTTTTTTTTAAATATTAAACCAACTAGTTATGCAATGATATCGAGTCATTTTAGGGAAATATTCTATATGTATCCGTTTTAAAAATATCTTTGATTTACAATATCTGCTCATAATAAACTTTCCAAGAACAGAATTATTGTCTATCAGTTAATTGGCTTAGAAAATCCACTCAATCTCCAATAATAGTTCAATTAATTCCACTTCATTATTTTCTAATAAATCATGGTCTATTTAGTATGTATTTGGAAACATAGGGAGGTTTACGCGCGAAATTCCCTGTACTCATTTCTCTAATTGCGTTGGTTGTTAACATTGCTAGAAATACGAGTACCAATTTATTATTTATTCATCCATGTGAAAAACATTACATCTGTCGTAGTCGCTACTAAATAATCTGTTTTCGAGTCTCCAACGTCTATCTTCGACGATATAAGAGCTTTGTAAATTGCAGTTCATTGTCCTTTTAATTTGTTTATTGGTGTTAATTGTATTTTTATTAATCGCCTGTATAGTAAATGTAAAAAAGTTCAGATATCATTGGATTTATGCACATTTTATTTATTATGTTATTGAACTCAAATAGAAGATGCTGACCTGCTGAATCTTTCGTTCAAGTCTATCGTAAAATACAGTTTAAGTAATATCTATAAATTTCATTCCTTAAAAATTCTTGATTAAATGACGAATATATATATATTGTATCTGCTTAAAGTTGTTTTTCTTTAATGAGCTGTGACATAAATGAAAGAAAAATATACTTTTTGGTACAGATTTACACTTCTAATTCTTCCTATTAAATCTACCTTCTTTTATAAGCAATAGAAAGTACTTATTAATTTCACTTATGACGATTTTTGTGGGTATATCTATGTTTATATTTTGAATAATGGCAAAGTCGTCGTGTTCAAATACGAACAATATGTGAAATATCGGCCGAGTTCACGTGTAAAATGAAAACATTCTATGAATGGATTTTGTTTTGAATGTGATTTTTTCTCGCTTCATAAAACCACGTATTCATAGTAAATTTGTGGAGCAACCGCTGAACAACAATGATGCTGGAAACTTTGTTTATATGTTGACTCCCCACAAACGAGAACTTTTCAACATCCATTATAAACTCTAGAACATACATCAATTCCGGAACATGTTGAATCAACTTTGTTGCTAAACAAATGCTTCTGGAATTGGGGCCTTAAACCATTAGATTTTTATACGTAGGTATTTTTAAACTTTACTAATATATGTATAAATTACCTCAATTATATGTAAAAATATTTAAAAATGACTCTAATTTAATTAAAGGCAATTAAAAATGTTGTGTGACGCATGCGCCAAGATCAGTCGTTCGTAAGTAGTAACCAATAACACCAGTTAGTCTAGTCATTATTGACTATTTAAAAACTTTGGACTTATGTCCAAAATTATTAAATAGACATAAAGTTCGTTAAAAATATGTGCGGTAGATCAATCAATGCACAAACACGTCTAAGAAATACAGGATAAATTAACACATTATAAATACAACTGTCATAAAAAAGGAGGTACTTCGTTTTTCGTTAATTATTCAAAATAAAAGAATTTATGTCCTGAAAGAGGAATTAATATTTAATTTCCAGGAGAAAGATCCAAGTCTCGGAATTGTATCTCTATTATTTATAGTTTATTTATAAGGCTGAAACCAGGCTTCTCGAAGTCGCGCCGTAAAAGCCGGTACATATCTTTTAAAATATTTATTTTTTATTGCGTTACATAACAATTTAATAACTTGAATTAATAGTGGTGTAATCGAAGGAAAAGAGGGCAATTTGTATGTCAAAAAGTTGCACTACTTAATTAAAAAACCTTTTTTTTTATTTATGTCTCTTGTTTTTATACATTATGAGAATAATAATTAAATGTTAGACCTATAATTTTTTCTCTCTTATATGTGTACTTAAATAGTAGTGAAAAAATAGAGTTTGTTATTTTGTGAATTATATTGAAATAACAAAAAAAAAAATCCAATAAATGTAAATAAAAACACTTTTTTTAATTATCTTTTGTAATTGCTGTTTTATACTTAGATATTACCTATGCGGAACCATGATGGTGAATAATATAACTATTACATTTCTAAATATGATATAGTATGTATGTGTAACAAATTATTATACAAAAGATATATCCCCAGTCATGCAGTAGATTAAAAGCTACAATGAAGCAGAAAAGACAACAATTTAACAAAATATTAATGTATGGCCATTTTTCGAAAATCTGATGTTAGTGATGTAACATATTGATGCACAAAATTTTTTTTATGCGAACGCCATCTATGATTAATTGCATGAAACTCGTGGCAGTTATGCTAAATATTCACGGCGCTTCTGTCGACTGTAGCGCCGCGCCATTGCAGTTTTCAGCTGTAATGCAATTTGTGTAGTTCTGTTAACTGCGTATAGAGAGCATCTCTATAATTTACCCTCTCAGTATGGAAACGGTATCACCACTCACGAGAATCATTGATTTAATGGGCATATTCATTTTAAGTTGTTTAGTCCGTGTTTATGCTGTCCCATGAAATCAAATATTCGTCAAATATTTATATGCATATTTTTTTAATTGTAGCTGTTCATGTGAAAGATGTATATAATATTCGTCCCATGAAATCAAATACTTGTCAAAAATTTATATGCATATTTTTTTAATTGTAGCTGTTCATGTGAAAGATGTATATGATATTCTATTTAATTTTATCTTTATTATTTTAATAAATAGCAAATTGTAAATTTTATAGTCATTCCCAATTTAATAATACCCTGTTTTTGGGCTGTCCCAAAAGCAGTTTGCCTGATTTGCAGAGATTTTCTCATTCGTAATTATTCTGATTGTGCAAAAGTTATTTTACGTTTAAAATAAGTATTAACTATTTATTGTTCTACAATGAGAAATAACAAAATTAGTCTATAAGACCGATGTCCTACAGATTTAAACTTTCCGGACATGTCCTGTTCGTAACGGACATTTTATAGCAATTTCACCCATTTAGGACTTACATTTTATTATGCTGACAACCCTAAGAATGATCCGACCAATAAAAACTATTTTGTGACCAGTCTCGAAATAAACGTGGGACTGGGCGCTCGTCTGATCACTTCAAAATGGAGTTGATTTTTTCGTTAATTTATATTTTTAGTCAGTATTTCTTTTTGAGTAGAATAATGCTCAAACTATGTTGAGTCCACATAACTATAATTAATAAGATATTTTGAAATATTCATTGAGTATTTGATATTTGTTTTTAATATCAGGTAGTATGTAACGTTAGGTTTGTAACCGTTAAAATAACCCGGACACAAAATGATACAGAACGGACATATAAAGCTTAGTTCATAAAGTGGATTTATGGCAAAATTGTTGCAACGCTGCAGAAGCCATAAACAATAGAATGAAGTGGATTTCTGTCAATTTGTGCCTATTTCATAAAAAATAGAGTTTTTTTGGTAATAAAGTTGATTCAATAAATTATGTCTCACAGATTTTTTGGTTTTACTTCCGTCTTTACCGACACAGAGTGGACTATCCTGATAAATTCCGTATCGTAACGTTGCATGTCTATTTGGTAACTGACCCTAAATATTTTTCTGCTCATTTCTTGAAAAATGAATTAATATTTACATTGTAGTATTATTTCACAATGTCAACGAAAGAAACTAAATATAAATCTTGACTTTGAGACTTTGTTACAAAATGGACCAATTTATTGGAGTTTGCTTTAAAATAAACATATTTAAGAGTCTGAAAACTTTATGATTTTAATAAATTAAGAAAATAGAAAGTAAGGGGTCTCTTTTCCGCTATTTTATATCAGAAATTACATTTTTAACACGTTTTGATTTTCTTTCTATCTGGACATAATATTTTCCCGACTCGACCCATAAAAATGAATGAACTCAATAAATATACATTTTTCTTTATTTAATAAAAAATTACGCGAATTGTGTAATATAATATATTCACTAAAATATTTCATGTAATTAAAACCAAAAATGAAAGATTAATTTCAAAAGGCTGTTTTCTAAGAATGCGTAAATAAAATTAAATTGCCCTTATACCAGTTGGTACGAAGTGGTCTGATCGAAAGGCCAGATCATAATATTCGTCGGTATATGAAACATCACCGATTCAGGATATAGCAGTGCACCTATTAGTGGTAATAATCTTTATGTGAATAGGGAACAAAAAATTCTTCCTTACAATTTTCTGTTAAAATGCAGACATTTGATATACGTATCTAAATACATCTTTGACAGTGCAATATTCTTTGAATTGTGACAATTGAATAATACTATGATTTATCATCATTACCGTTCGTTTAAGTACCTTATACAGTTATTATGCATAGCGTTGAACATTTAATTGAATGAGTCTCACAAACCAAACAAGCATTTATGAATACCATCATCTGCTGAATTTCATCAAGTGACCTAAATTGCATATTGTGTTGATGTGACGAGACTGACCACGGCAAATCTTTTTTTTTTTTGCTCGGAATAATTTTATAACTTTTAGTAAAGCATAAACAAAAACAAAAAAATATTTGTAATAATTAAATAAAGAGTATACTAAAGAAACATTTCCCTTTAATACAAGTCATGCATCAACATATCATTATGATTCTATATTACAAATTTGTAAAGTAAACATTGCCATGAATCTCTGTACATAGTTAGTGTTTATCTTCTGTTAACCTTTGTACAAAAATTCAAGTCTTCCGTAAAAAAATTAATGACTTTCTTACGAGCATGTGACAGCCCTTAGACGCCAACAAAGTCCTATTGCAAAATCCGTTCTTAGCGGATACTGCTAACTATTAAGTAACTTCACACCAAATCTCACTTTTATATCTTTTGTATGTTATATCTGCATTGTAATATTAAACATTCACACAATTTAATAATTGCAATTCCGAGAGGTTCTATTGTCCATTTGTATATACTTGAGATACACGTGGTATCACGTTATCTTTGTTTTTTAGATGTCTTTACTTAGAATTTTCTTTATTCCGTAAGCAAACGTTTAAACGTTTGCTTTTTATTTGATGAAACAAATATTTTTAGAGCCGCAAATATTTGCTCGATTTTGTAAGGATTTCAATTTGTTACCATGGTTTCTAATCCTTAATATTCCTTCTGTTATACTTTCTCTGTGTTTTTTCCTGTTTTCTTGTATATTTTTTATTACCTTATTTTTATTTTACCAAGTAGTATTATTTTTAGTAACGTTATATTTTTATGTTTAAATCTGATTAAATAATTTGAATTTAAAGCTTTGACTCTTCTAAATATCATCAATATTAAGGTGAAATATCACCGTTTACAATGTATTCCTTATTCTTTTAATGTGCGTTTTGACTTCAAAAAGAAGTCTTATTAAATCGGTCAAGACAGGGAATAAGCTCTTTGTGTATAAGCATGGTGTGTTGAGAAAATAATTTGTATCGCATAAAAATATTAGCCATTGTATTACATACCGAAAATTTAGTTATTTCTTTACCTAAGCATATAAAAATTGGTTAGCAATTTCTTCACTTTTTGAATGGAAATTGCAAGATTGTTATATTATTGTATATAATTTCACAAAAAAAAAAAATACAAAACACTTAGCGAAATTATTGTAAAAAGGAAATATTAAGTACAAAAACACACTTCGGATTAAATCAAACTGTGTTTACGCTAATTTATATAAAACCAATTAATATATTTTACTACTTAAAAAAAAATAAAAGTGATTTAGCGGCATACGCATAAAGCAGACGACTTCACCAAAATAAATCTTTCTTTGATGTGTTTGTTCATATTGATAGAAGAGGGTTCATAATAAAAAAAACACAATAGAGAAAAGTTTATACGCGGAACCACCTCAAACAAGTATATATTATATAAAATAGATGTTGGTATTGCCTATTTGCTATTTTCCCCATTTTTGTCATAAACGTCGATTGGGATCAACACGAAGAAACATTTAAAGCTCGTTTATTTTTAATTCGTTTTTTTTTATATATGAAATGCAAAAAAATAATAATCTCAAAAATACAATAAGATAATACTAAAAAATAAACAATCTCAATACGATAAGCTGAAAAATATAAACGTATAGTTTAAACGCCATCTATGGGCAGTGCTCGTGAACTGCTTACACCATTACACTAGAGTTTTACCAGAATAGAGTGTTATGCTGTTTGTGATGTAGATGACGCTATAACTAGTAATGTGCAAAATTTGTCTTGTAAAAACTTCACACCACATAAATTGTAGCATTTGCGGATACCGAATATAAACCGAATATAATCAAGAGGGATTATTGCTCAGTTAGTTTTGAAGTAAGTAACTAATGTCACCCAGAGTAATTGTGAATAAGAAGTAAATATAAGTACTTTGTGTACCTTCTAGGATGCCCACGGCTTCGCCCGCCTAGTCGTAGTAAAAACTGAGCTTTGTCCGCCTCGAGTCTAGTACTGTCTAAGTATCATTGTACCAAATTTAATCCAAATCGATTCTTTGGTTATGCATATTATATTGATGTTTTTATTTGTAAGACCGTTATAATTAATGGATGCAATATAATAACATTCTTTACAAAAATATATCGATATAGATAAAATCATCTTTAGAAAAATAAACAAATAACACTTTATCAATAAAAAATCTTCTCTGTCTATCACTACTATGCCTTAAATATATGTACTCTTTTGTTCATGACTATTGGCTATTATATATAGACGAGTTTTGTACACTGGGCGACCGCTAGTAATATTTTTATTAGCAAAATATTTAAAATATAACTTTCGTGATTTGATGAGTAATACAGGAATTATTTATAAGTGGATAGATTTTTAATACAATTTGTGAGTTAAACGTAATTTACCGAAGGCCGATTATTAAAAAGAAAACATAATAATTGTAGGTGTTTATGATATGAAATACACGTACCTAACAGAAGAGCTGTTTGGTTACACTTCACTGTTAATAGGTTCTGCTCAAATATAAACTGTGAAACGAAATTGTGATTTTAAATTATTAAAAGCTCCAAACATTTAACTATGTTGTTACGAAGCTACAATATGCAAAGTACACGAAACATGAAATTCAACATAGCTATCTATATATATGGTTTTTCTAATATTTAGTACTAGCTGTGACCCGCGGTTGAAACCGCGTAAGCGTGCTGCATAACCGTATCCCGTAGGAATATCGGTATAAAAAGTGCCTATGTGTTATTTCAGTTGTCCAGCTATCTACGAAGCAAAATAGTACTATTATTCACCAATAGATGTCAGGAAAAAAAACACGAATAAAACACGAATATGACATTATTTCAGATGTCCAGCTATCTACGAAGCAAAATAGTATTATTATTCACCAATAGATGTCAGGAAAAAAAAAACACGAATAAAACACGAATATGACATTTTCTAAAAAAAAATTCCTAGCTAGATCGATTTATCGCCCCCGAAAACCCCTATATACTAAATTTCATGAAAACCGTTGGAGCCGATTCCGAGATTCCAATTATATATATATATACAAGAATTGCTCGTTTAAAGGTATAAGATTTAGTACTCAATTAATTCTAAGTATTTAAATATTTTAAAGTATAATTAATATTTTTAATTAAACTAGCAATGTACTAGACGACACATCCAAATATATATCATAAAGCGGATTTTTTTAATAATAATTTAGTTTTCAATAATTGCTGATGTGCATTAAGAAAAATTAGCTCAACATTCCTACCACTTTAAAATGACTGATACCCGATGACCTGAAACTACCCACCACTACAACTACCCAGAACACAATTCTGTATTAATATGAATCACAACAGAGATACTTAATTTTCTTTTGTAGTTTAATGTTTCTTAAATATATTATGTGGTTTTTATATTATGCTTGTGACAACCCGAATACCTTATACAAAATCGTAATTAAATTGATATTCATCGAAATGATTCGATTTATCGGTTCGTGTGATAATTTCCCTGTAATGAATACAAAAAATAAAATATAACTGTTACTTGGTACCTATTTACAAGTCACCGTGATTTGGTAAAACGTTTTGATTAAAATATAAGTTGTTTCCCGAACGTAGAAGAATTGTGATCTGTAGCATTTGCTCGTGATTAATTACATTATTTTTCGTTATACTATTAATTATGAAGTTACAAATTGGGGTCGACTAAATCTAGTCGAATTGAACCCGAAAAAAACACAAGTCTTGGGAAAAGGAAAAGCTATGTTAGCTTCGCAGAAATTGGGTGTACCAACTCTGTAGAGCGGGGCAGTATTTTACTCCATATCATTATGTAAGGCCTCATATGGAATACTGTTCCCACCTCTGGGCCGGACTCAATAGCAACTCCTTCCATTTGACTGCATTCAACGAAGAACTGTGCGACTCGTTATTTAGCCAAGTCTCACCGATCGGCTTGATTCTTTGTCTTTGCGAAGAGATGTCGCATCTTTATGCGTCCTCTATCGCATCTATCACGGGGAGTGCTCTGAGGAATTTGCCTGAATTAGCCTGCTGCTGAATTCCACCACCGTACGTGTCACAGGCTGAAATACCATCCACACCACCTGGACAGTTGGCGATCCTCAACGTTTCGTTTTAAAAGAAACTTTTTGCCTCGTCCTACGGAATTTGGTATCAGCTTCCGCATGCGGTGTTTCCAAACGTTTACGATATGGGGACCTTCAAGAAAAGAGCTTACTTCTTTCTTATAGGCCGGCCATACACACCATACCCCTGGTATTATCGGTGCAACTGGGCGACATGGAGCACTTAACATCAGGTGACCCGTCTGCTCGCTTGCCTGCTCTATCACATAAATATAAAATTATGTCGCAGCTTTGTATTATGCCGATAACTGCTTTTCCCAAGTGTCCGTCAGAAACAACTTGCTATTAGACGGAGCCCAGCTTCTGCTCCTATCTCTGTACAGTTTTTAACTAAGCCGAAACACTTTCTATACTGGGGAAACTTTACATATATACCCAAGGCACCCGGGGAAAGGCCAGGTCATGTCGGATTCCGACGGAAATCCCACTGTGTTCCGTCGAGCCGCATTAATGAAGGGGCCACAGGTACTTGAACTAAACCTAACCTAACCTAAACCATCATATCGAATGCCCATTTGGCAATTAAACGGTTTCACATCGATACATTATAATCTTCCGAAAAATAATTCATTCTATTGTGAGTTGTATGTAAATGATCCCAAATTTTTAGCAGATTTGAATAACACGGCAATCCATCCCTCGAGATTGTAATTTAATTTAAATTTCACAGTGACATATATATTGATGTGGGTATATGGAATCTTACAGAAATATCAATATTTGTCTGAGAAGCGAATGGCCATTCGCGAATTCTATGTATATTTCCAATATTAAATAAATTCCTAAAATACCATTTTATTTACCGGTATTATAAGTCCCCGGAAAAAAACACCCGGAAAATAGATTTCGCCTTTATAAATACAACAAGTATTTAAATAAAGGAAACTTGTTTTTATTTTATTTCAGAGAAAGTTCCAATAATAAAAATATAAATATCTCGTTATTTTATTATTGACATTTTGCAGGAAGCCGGAATGATTAAACGTATTCCTATTTTTAGGCCTCTTTATTAAATATCTGATGAGGTATATGAAAGTTTGAGTACATACATACACGAAGACGTTGTGATGGTTCAGAAAAATACATTTTGTGTTTAGTAAATGTCCCTCGGTTCTAGAGATATTCGACATTGTAAAAATTTCAAAGAAACTTCACCCTTTGTCATACTTTCTGATTGTAAGATTTCAAACATAGGATTATTTCAATCTGTTTTGGCATAATATCCTTTAATAGATGAGCTATCAATTTAGTGAATTTAGTGGGAGCATATAATTTTTTTTCAAAAAAGATGTAACAAAATTTCATTATTTGCTCATTTTAGTTTTCCAAGTTTAATCAAACGTTGTGTAAAAAAATATGACCATCCGCGTTTCATAAAAATCCGAAATCCACTGTATTTTTTGCATTGAATCCAAAATAAATTCCTAATACAATGAGTATAGAGCTGTTATTCTTACTTAAGAAATCCGAAAATTTACTTGAAATTAACTGTTTGCGTATTGATTGGAAGAGAAAAAATACATTTCAAAGTATCGTTTTATTATTTTAATTAAATTTTAGACAAGGTGAATTGTATAGACAAATAGACTGGAATATAAGAACTGCTATATTTCTCGAGGATTTTAAAGTTCTTAGAATGCAAAGCCTTATGCCAAAACTTTGGGTTATTCCATAAAACTCTTAACTCCAGTTCTGCAAACGATTCTACGCCGCAGAAATATCAAATAACGTCTTACATTTCAATGAAGCTATATACTACTATCTGCACCCAGCAAACGCTGTTCTGCCTTACTCTTATCATTTAGGGGTATGAAAAATAGATGTTGGCCGATTCTCATAGATACCGGATAATCACAAAAAATTTCATCAAAATCGGTCAAGCCGTTTCGGAGGAGTATGGCAACGAAAACTGCGACACGAGAGTTTTATATATATGATATTCCATTATCAATAAAAGATATAAAGAATTAAAGTGAAGTTCGTTACAACACTTATTACTCGGAACGGCTGATCGTATATTAATGATTTTCAGTCTGTCGGATCAGGATGATAAATGTAATATAACTATAATGTAAAATATAAAAGCTAGCTCTAAATGTAATGCACACTTGTCGTAACAAGCCTAATTCATGATAAATATAAAAAAAAAACAAATCAACATGACTTTAAGGTAATGTAGATAAACTTACTTCAATAACTCGAATATTTCTCTTACATATCCATCAAAGCGTATGAATATAGTATAATATAATACAGGAGAAACGATTTATTTCATATGAAGAAATTCAATAATAAATTTGTGAACCCTGTATTTAAGACATGACATGTAAAACATGCTTATAAAAAGATTTTGTTTTAAGTAAAAATAATCAGATAAAAACGTGCAAATAATAAATAATCGAACCAAATGCTTAAAAAATATATAATATAGTAAAGAATAGTATTTTAGAGTTATTTTGTGTTATGTTCTATGCCCTAAGTTCCTACAGTAGCTGCTCGAGTTTCATTTTATGTACATAATTCATTGTATCAGAAGTTGTTGTTTATTTGTGTGTGTGTGTCTCTTTGCGTCCTCGTTGCTTTCAATCAGAAGCCTCAATTTGACAGACTTTGTGCACATAACCCGCAATAGCCCTTTATGCTTTTTGACGGTCTATTTATTTTTATTTGTTATGTTAGAGTTTGCAACTGAGCTAGTCGTTAACTTAATGGTAAGCGATCACCACTGCCTTGCATTACTACTGCATTTGCAGTTGGGCCTTTACAAAAACATTCCACTTTTAATGTGACTGGGTAGGGTAAGGAAAAGAAAACGGGCCTCTGTCTTCTCCACTCATCGCTCGATTGCTGTACTATTTCACGCCTTCTGTAGGTACGTGGTACCTCTCCCAGTGCGAGATGACTCTTGTATCGAATCGTGCTCGAAGCCCATATGTAAATAAATTGTGTCAAAAGTTGTCATGTTTGTTTGTGGGTCCATTTATGTAGCTGAGGCTCTCTCAGAAGCTGCGATTTGGTTAAAGTTTAGTTATTAAATTAAAATCTGGTCTATTGAAATGTTTCTTTAGTTTGTTGAAAATAAAAGAAGCTGTGTAAGCTTCTTATCAACTAAGAATTACAAATAGACAACCTAAGAATCTCAAATGTTGATATTAGTCACGCTTCCAATGGCACTTGTGAAAAGAACTTAATGTCCGTGGCATTTCATATTTTCTATTCAATATTATTTGTTTTCGTTACATTTTATAAAGTTAAAGGAGAAATTTTAATATCCCGATATACTGTGAATTAACTTTACAGAATGTCAATTACATATTTGTGTTAATTATCTTTCACGACGCGGTTCAATATATATGAGTTGAAATTTTATTAAGTTCTTAAAATCTTCCATTACGTTCTGATTCGTTAACTGTTTTATTGGAAATATGCTTATTTTCATAATAGCGGTCCCACCCAACTTCGTTCCTGCTACATATATAGATAAAATCAAGCTTTATTTGTATATAGTTTACATTTTATTGATAATTTGCGAATGAAATAAAGCAGTTTTAGTATTTCGTTGGTGAAGCTTTACTAATTAAAGCCTCCGCCATTCAGTTAGTAAGATATCTTGTTTTTGATTTGATTTAGAAACTATAAACTGTCGCAATTAATATCCAAGTAGATTGAGTCCCATTTGTTAGAAACATATGCCGCCTTTGTTAAATTTATCGATTGTTTAGTTTTGTTAATAGCTTTTTCCAGATTTTTCCTTGTACTGTATCTGTTTATCAAATCAACTCTTTTCTCTAACTCTGATTTAGAAACCAGTCATAGTTTTAAATTGGTGTCATTGCTTGTGCTCTTTTTTATGAAAACTTGTCATAAATCAAACAATTATTATTATTATTTTGAATGAAAAAAAAATTCCTTAATATCTCTTATGCATCAAAATATATAAATAAACTTTTGGACATTTATTTGCTATTATGAGGCCAATGAGTAACCAATGAACAAAAATAGCTTTTCACTTCCGACAACAGGTGCTAAGTATAAATAATTACATGATTCTTAAGTATTTACATATATATTGCAAGTTACACTAGTAAATATAATGTGTAGCAATACATATTTGACAATTCTCGTATAATTCAAATAGCTTCTCTGCAAAATCGATATATTTGCAACTGCCAATACGGAAAGTTCATTGAATAAATAATAAATAGAGTATAATTATCACTATGTCTGCTATTATGCTACCATCTGGGCAAAAATTCAATCTTTTTGTTCATTGTGTATCATCTAATAGAAATAAAATATAGATAACAAGATGCGTTGTTTAAGGGACATTATCAAACTATAGTGTGCATTTCAGATTATAATATAAATCTGTAGGATAGCTGATCGTTTAACCATTCCTATTTTTTGATATTTTTCATTCGCGTCTCTAACTCATTACACACAAACATGCCATTACAAGTCGAACAACAAACAACATCGAGTATAAAGTCATACCATACCTTGTTCAAACAATATCCACTTATGTGATCAACGAATTTCACACTTTTCAGTCCACTTTAATTTTTCACAAACCTGAAATGTATAATATAGTTGTTAAAACACAGTCCAATCATCACGGTACTTCTAATTATGCATTAGATGAAGAAAAAGGGCTTTTTCATAACGATCATTGATGTTGTTTCAATAACAAATGGAGGGAAAATGCACTCAACACGAATCTGTTCCGTCACTAACTATAGGCATAGATTTTCGATTACACTGCGCAGTTTAAGGGCGCGCCTTTGACCTGATAAACATTAAACCCGAAAATAAACACTATTTCCGTATTCTTTAAATAGATATATTCAAACAGATCAAATAACCTATGCCTCATTAAAAAAATACATTCATTGATCAAGAATAATATTAACTATTAGGAATATATTTTTAACTGAGTTGGTAATTTATGAAATAAATAAATCCAAAACCATCACTTATTTGGAAACCATTTTGTTGCATATTTCTATTAAAATTCAATAATCAATACAAAATAAATTGAAAATGAAAATATAGTCTTTCATGAAAGCTGCGCAACACGTAGCACTCACTTTACCCATGCGAATATATATAATTCATCATTGAGACTATTGTTTGTTTTGGTATAAATATTTACCTTAACTAGCACCAGGCGACGCGGAAGTAAGATCGTACACGCGAACATAAGACTTATTCCTAGGGAGAACACTGAGGTCTATGACGTACATGTGAACAGTATTGATTGCATTTTTCCTAGGCCAGGATACCTAGGCGATCTGAATTTTTAGTCGCCTGTTGTAAATGACCCATAGACTCTCTATAAACGAAATACGATTTTGAATTAAACGCCCTCTAACGGATTGTTGAGGAAATATATGCTCAGCTATGAATTCGCGCGTAAAAAGTTTTACTTGCAATTTTATAGATAGAGATAGTAGGTGCAAATTAATGTGGAGTACAATTAAAAAGCATTTGATATAAAGATTCGAGTGTTATTTCCTTTTATAAATTATTAGTACAATACTACTATATCTTCGGAATAAATTCCAATCCTCCTCCAGATGTAATATTATTCCAGATTCGTACCTATTAAAAAATTATGTATTGTTTCGAGTATTTAAGTTGGTATCCACTATATTAATGGAAGTAATATCTATCGAAAAATTTATAGACTACAGATTTAGTTCGATGATGCTATTTTTCATATATTACATACAATAAGTTGGTTGAATTAATCAGAAAATAATCTTGATATTGCTATTCGACGCTAGATGGAACTAGTAGTTCAAAACAACAAATTTTATGTGTACGATTTCAGTACGATACATTTTTCATACTAAAATCTCTATCAAATCTATGAAGATATCTTAAAGAAGTTTGTTAGATAATACCGGAGAGCAAAAAACAAATATTTTCATAACTTTTTTTTTTAATAGTCATTTTAGCTTAATCATTTAACATTTTTTAAATATAAGGGTATGCTCTGCGCCGTACGATTAATAATTCTACCGTCCTTTAATTAAAAAGCGGTTTATAATATTATAAATGCGAAAGTTTTTAAGGATGTGTGTGTGTTTGTTGCTCTTTCACGCAAAGACTACTGAACCGATTGCAATGAAATTTGGTACGTAGATAGCGGACAACTGGAATAACACATAGGCAAATTTTTACCTCGATATTCCTACGGAATTCGGACTTACGCGGGTGAAACCGCGGGGCGCAACCACTCATTTCTATGAAAATTAATAATACTATTATATATAACAATAACTAATATAGATATGAACAGGTTATAGGCCGTTAAGTAACATAATTAATTGATATAAATTCACAACGTCATTTGGAGGCGTCTAAGCGTCTTCGTTTAATTTACTTCAAAGTACCTTAACCGGCAGATTTTTCATTATACCTTGTTCTCGATTAGAACTGCGTTATCGGATTATACTTGACTACAGAGACGCAAAAGGACAACAACAGCTTTATGCTAAGCTTTTATAAAATTATTTCACTGGAAATCCGTGCTTGTTTGCAGTTACTTACCTTTTATGATTTTTATGTAAAGCAACTTTAGTTAGGAGCATATTTTACAATACTTTATTTACTGAGGCTATAAAGGACATTTTTAACTGAACAGCAGTAAGTCGGCTCTGGCACAGTATCAATTTCGGGGGTAGGGTGTGGCTTACAAGCATAGCATCGTTTTATCATCGTTTAACATTTTCAAATGAATTATTAATAATAGATCTAATAGATGTAACTACCTCCAGCTATTTTTCCACAGGTTGAGTAGTTTCTGTATGTTTCTTTTCCATAGAAGACTCCATAGTCTTCTCATAATTTTGGTATGTTTAATAGAGAGTTTTTAATTCTTTATTATGTGCACCCCACACGTAAGAGAGCTTCAAGCCATATCAATTAATATTTTCTTTTGAAATCAAGGTGTTTAGTTATCAACAGCTCAAGCACTAGACTTCTTTAAACGATTTTTCTCTTTACCGCACACTGCATATATCCGCTGACTCTTTTAATACTTTCGCAGAAGAGGGTAAAAGAGTCACTTACTAAATGAAAAATACATGTTACTTACCAACACGATTGTGTGCCATTCATACTCTATAATACTATATATTAATAGATATATAACGAGGTCGTTATTCATCTTTATATTGCCATTAGAGTAGTTCCTTCGGGATAGTTCGTATAAGCAAAGCCTCAGGCAGATTCAAAGTTTTAGTATTAGTGAGATTGAGAATTAAATTATTTAGAACTAGCTTTCCGCCCGTGGAATTTACCCAGGTAGTCGCAGGAAGGATAGACCCCGGGGTTTCCTCGCATATTTCCGTTCCCGTGGGATTGCCTGGATCATTTTTTTTATATCCTATCTCCCTCCCCCAGTTCTAAGCACTGCACTAATTTTCAGCCAAATCGGTTTACCCGTTCTTGAGTTATAAATAGTGTAACTAACACAATTTCTTATATATATAGATTGTAGCATAAAAGCACCCAAAGGCAAACAGCTGTTAAGGAAGTTAAATAAATTTAAATTGAAGCGAATGACATAGCTAAAAAACAGCTAATCGCTTATCATGTCGATTTAGATAAGTATTATAATTCAAAGCTGTTAAAAAACTTTAATTTCGACTAAGTTACTTCACAAAAGCCGCTACGGTATCGTTAATGGATTTCTTTTGCAGTAGAAAGAAGAAAAGTCTAGTTTATACGCTGGGCCAAGCGAGAAAATTTTAATTTAAAAGTAATTTCAAACAGTATCTGGGTAAAAAGTAATATTTACGATAAATATAATAAATTGTCGATCAATATAACTTACAATCACTATCACTAGTGTCATAATTTTTAAGTAATAAGGATGTCTGCGTTTTTCCCCCGTTTTTACTCGAAATTTACTTATGGGGCTTTAGTGGAAGTACGGCAGAATTTATAAAATATATTCATTACAAAATATTTATATTTACAACCCATTGCACAACCATAAAATGAAAGCTTAATTTACTTATTGCACGGTGTCTAAACGGAAAATGAACAATGAGCAATAAAATTTAACCAAAAGCACGAATTAGTATCGGTAGTAATGTGTTAATATTTTTCAGTTTTTTCATTATACTCTACTGTAAATAAACACAACTGGAATTGAATCCACATATACATGTACATATCTAATATATAAAAACAAACCTATGAAAAGTGAACGAAATAGTTTAATGTTTTTAAATGTTTACAAAAGAATGTATAGTGGAATTGACAGCAGTGATGTATATTGTCTAAGTGATAGTAAAATGTAAGCGGAATATTGTGCTGTGAAAATATGTGTATTGTGAGAATGTGCGGTAGTTTGTGGGATTGTGTATGAAACACACGACAATGCTCAGTCGTTGGAAGAGCAAAGACAAGTCGGAGAAATCCGGCAAGTCTTCCAGCGGCAAGAAAAAACGAAAAGGGCGCGAAGCCGGTAAGTCTGTAGTTGCAGTTCTGTCTCTATTGTTTAGAGATAAGTAGTTAGAATTAAGGTCAAACTGGACACACTCATTGAGGGCCAAAAACGCTCAAATCACATGCAACAGTTACTCAACAAATTTCGTGTAATGCATAAGAAATTTTTATCACGTCGAATAAAAATTCAGAATGAAACCATAACGCATCGTGTCAATCATGTCAGTTATAGTATTGCCATTGTGTCAGAAAAATCACGATAGAAATGCAAGTCATCTAAACCAGCTGAAATTGGTCATTACTTATCCAAGCCTAGCAAACCTCCGTCAAATTGTTAATCAAAATTTCTACGCAACTTTTGCTGCCATCCTGACAAAAGTTTTCAATTCAATGGTCTGTTGAGATGTGAAACATTTCAGATAAACATCAATTGCAGAGCATTATAAAGCTAAGGAGAAGAAGACGAGTGTAGGGTATTATCGAAAACTTTGCCGTGTCCCTTTCATCTACTATATCAATAGCAAATAGCGTTGCAATAGTTAGTTCATTAATAGTTAGCAATTAGAACTTGAATGGAACTAAAGCTTTTCTAAGTAGCTACCACCTCCTACCCCCTACGTTAATATCTAATATTCAGTTGGTTCGGTTCACATGCTTTGAATGTAAAAGCCAAATTTCATAGTCCTGTCATGTATGGTGGAAAATATGGTTATTAAATCATATAAATATTATATATATATTGATCTTTATTATAATGATTTTGAAATGCAAATTTTTATCCCAATACAAGATACCACGATGGTTTTTAATAGAATGCGTCCATCCATATTATTATAGACACTAAACAATTCATTCTAATTCATGTCAATTAGGTTGAATAAACTAGTTGCTAGAAAACTCTTCTTAATTTACATTTTAGTTATAAATCTTATTTTTACATACGAGCAAGCAAGACTAATTGGAGCTAACTTTTGTCTTTGTGAGGA
Source organism: Zerene cesonia (assembly GCF_012273895.1). Classification (NCBI taxonomy): domain Eukaryota; kingdom Metazoa; phylum Arthropoda; class Insecta; order Lepidoptera; family Pieridae; genus Zerene; species Zerene cesonia. The sequence continues at coordinate 5,719,362 of NC_052122.1, read as the reverse complement.
TGGTCATTGCATATTTTTGTGTAAAAGCGTCGCATTTTTATTCAAAAGAATTTTGCAATCAAATTGTATGTAGAATAATTGAGTTGAGTTTTGTAGTAAAGGATATTTATATACAGTTGACCTTTTCAAATAGGCGCTAGATTAATCTCAAAACTAATAATTTAAATATTACGAGTAGTTTTTTTATTACATGTCGTATTATATCTATGTACCTATTGAGAAGTGAGAACGACTTTTATGAGATAAAACTAAAACCAAACTAAGTAACATATAAGTTAAGTAAATATGTATATGATAATTTAAAATGCTGAAATGTAGAGTACTAAGTAAAATTTATGTTCCTTATCACATAATAACTGAAATAATTCTGGGTAATTAACTTTGTACCCTTTGTTTCAGAAGAAGACTGGCAAGGAGATGGAAGAATTGACGGTGAGTTGTGACTATACGATAAAACTGTTTGAAATAACAATATATATGAGATATGTATACATTAATTTCAAGCAATCACGGCTGCAAGATTGGAATAATGCTAGAGTATAATAGCGATAGATTTTTGTGTATTGCTCCAGTTCGTTCTTTCATTAAGTATGAATACGATACAATCTTTTTTGTAGCAAAAACCTAAGGCGGTTAGTCTTCAAATTGTCAGAACTAAATTTGATGTTTATGAGACCACAAGAAAAGCACCAGCTTTCAAATGAAAAAATCGTAAAAATCAGTACGTTCAGTCGAAAGTTCTGCAATAACAAACAGAAAAAATAAAGTCGAATTTAAAACTCATCTTCCATAAGTTACTTGAAACATTACTTATTTATTTTAATTTTGGGTTAGGGTTATGATAATTTAAATATATTCGATCATATAAATGATTCGTGAAAAGTATAAAATGTGATAAATGGTATATTATCGTGTTCAAATATGGGTAATGGACAGAAGTTAATTACATGAATTAATTTTGAATTACAGAAATATATTTCGCAGGAGTCATTATTCATTATTATAAAGTAATAAAGGGATATTGTTATAACAATAATTTATCAACATATAGAAAAAGTTGAATTTAAATCCTACAAGTATGTAAATTAACTATCCCCTCCCATCATCCCACCCAGCTATGAACCAGTTTCATCCGAAATTTTAACCATGACAAAAAAATTTTTCAACAAATAAACAAATTGATAAAATCGTAGAAATATAACTATATAACGCGTGCGTTTCTATTGAATTCGTGTCCAGTTTACTAACTAGCTATAAAACTATCGGAAAAGCCTATTGAAAATGAAATATTTTGAACCATTCCCGGGAAAATCTATTGCACGTGTATTAATTGTGTTCGAAATCCCAGGGTCAAATAGAATTAGACCCCATTATATTCATTTCGATATGCAACACAATTCACAGATCGACAATTGGGAATTGTGCGTTTAATTTTGATACTGACGTTAATATCAATGCGGTCGAGATATTATACACAGGCTCTCGGAGACACTGTGTAACACGTGTATGTGTGTGTGTGTGTGCGTGAGTGTGTACAATACACAAAGCGTGATGGACGTTACGGTGCAGTAGGTAATAGATATATGAATAATGAGCGCCAATTAATTAGGTATAACCGTCTGAGTGGTTCACATAACAAGATTAGGTCCTTTACAGCACGATAAGCTTCGTATGTCTAGGTTCAGCAATCAATCATAATCCATAATGAATTATAGTAATGCTGCTGGCACTGGCTTCGCCCGGCTTTTGTTAATTTTTCAAAATTTAAAAGTTATTATTCTTTTCAAAAAGTAAAAATAATTGATACATCTAAAAACGCGGTCACAATACCTTATATATTTTTTGACATTAAGTGAAACGTACTAAAATGTACGTAACAAAACAAATTCACCTACGTTTCCTGTTTTACAGTTCGGGAATAGCTCAGTAGAACTGAAACCATCTATTTTGTATTCAATGGATTGTATTTCGGTATCGACAGGTTACCTGTTGCACTGACAGCTGATTTCCACAAATCCGCTCGAACGTGCTACACGACGTGATTCTGACAGGATTCTGTTACAACAAAATTTAAATGCGGCAAAAATTGAATTGGAAGGTTCCACGTGCGAGGTGTTTTTGCTTTATTTGAATGCATTTAAATATTCAGCGGTGACCAGTGCTTGTGTGAAACCGTTTGTTTTATGAAATCTTTTGTGTGAGGATTAATGTTTGGTGCACTTGTTTTAGACTCATAAAGGAATTTTCGTGAATTGAATAAAACTACAGTACTATTGAAAAACAGACATAAAATATCGTTATTTATTCATGTTTTTTTTATTATTCCTACTTGTTGTTTGTTCTGCGATTTACTAAGTAGATAAGGTGACCCTTCCTACTTCTATTACCTTGATTTTTTCTCATTTTAGGATAAAACTTAACCATTTTCTTTGGGAATTTTAAGTATTTCTCATACTTAAATTTGTATTGTATTGTTGTATTTAAAGAATATTTGAATATCACAATACCTAAGCATGTTAAATAACGTCTACTTAAAAGTTATTTGAATATATTTTGAAAGTTATTTCTTTTTAACGTCTAAAACGACTTGTATGGATTTTGTAAAAGGTCCTGTTTAATATAAATTTCATATCAATCTAGTAACAAAAGTAATATCTGCCATATTGCATTTTGAAATTATCTAAATTTCATAGGTATTAAAATAACAGGAGTTATATCCATCAACCTAACATATTACCAATTCATGCATGTAAGCTACCTAGCACGCATGGATCTGTCAAGCAAGTTGCATCGCAAACAATTGAATTTACTGTCATGTAATAGGCAGGGAGGGCCGTGGGCTGCAAAATCGGCACGTGTGAACAAGAGATCGCAAGCTCCGGGCATGCCTACTCGACTACCTACCAAAATCCACTTTCTACTTCTTTTGGTAATTTTGCCCATAATTTGCGAACACTTTTTTTATGTCATAGCGGGCAGCTGAGCTGGTGGTTCGCCTGATGGTAAGCGATCACCACCGCCCATAAACATTCGCAAAGGTAGTACCTCCGTGAATGCGCTGCCCGCTTTTATGGGGTAAGGGAAAGGAAAGGATTAACGACTGGAAACAAGTAATGGACTAGGACGGGTGAGGAAAAGGAAACGGGCCTCCGGCTCCCCCACTCACCGTACGAAACACAGTGGTATGCCACTATTTCACGCCGGTTTTCTGTGGGGGTGTGATACTTCCCCTACACTGTGTTGTTAGTTGGAATACAATACTAATTAATTCACTTCGATTTTCCATGGCAATCTCAACGTGAAAGGAGAGTCGATTAGGATGCTAGTGTGCCAGTTACAGTCATGTGTAAACTGACTAGCTGATTTAACGCTGTGGTCACCTACGATATAGCATCTGTGAAATTAGTGATATTCTGTGATAACTGTAATTGAAAATGCTTAATGATCAAAAGGGGTCTAATTACGCCGATTATTATACCTGTCGCCAATATTCAACTACCAAGTGCAGAACTATGCAAATGACTGCGTGTTGCATTGTCTGTAACATTAAACGTTACCTGGAATTGTAAGACGCGCGCCCTAACTTTTTGACACTTCATAATGTATCTGAGAAGGTGAGCTAGAATCTAATAGTTCTAGCTCACCAGACATGTGAAATTATGTCCAACTATGCTGATCAGTCAGTCCTATTTACATATGCATTGCAATATTTGATTAAGGCAGATGTAACCAGTTTAGTAATTGGTATTACATTTTGAATTGTGCATCCAGACGATAAACCATTAAGGTATCATGCACTCATAACGTCTATCATAAGAAAAACAATGCACACAAAACAATGGAAATTGGTGCACAAAAATCTATTGAATATGTATAAATAAGCTAAGTATTTGGTAGCAAACAAAATCGTGCATCATTATCAATATCATCATCATCATCATCATCAGCCCATACATGTTTCCAGTGCTGGGACACAGGCCTCATACGATTCAGGCCATAATCCACCACGCTGGCCAAGTGCGGGAAGGCAGATGTCACATGTCGTCGAACTTTTGATTCTTGAACATGCCGGTTTCCTCACGATGTTTTCCTTCACCGTTTTAAGTTTAATATCATACATAACACATAAAAAAGAAATGTTAAAAATGTTTGAGAAAATTAATTATGAAAATAAGTGTTCATCATCATTTATTCAAAGAAAGCAACATGCGTAATTTAAAATTATATCAACATATATACCATGTCCGATTTTGCTAATCAACTTTGCCTAAGCCCTAAAATTAGCATTCACTATATCCACATCATTTATCTCATTCATGCACCAAACAACATTCTTCATAAAGTTCATTGAAACCGATACCGAATATTCATAAAATAAAAACATGAGGGAAATATCATCTTTGAAATACCTACTCTGTATAAAATTGTTTCTATCAAATTAAGCTTCTACTAACTCTAAATCCTCCCCCTCCCGCCCCCGTCCTAAACATTATCGAAATTAAGTTGGGTCGTCTAAGAAACGCACGCTAGGATCTGTAAAATCTAACATTTCAATAGTCTATTAAGATAGAACAATGTGTGTAACTCGGGCATCAGCAGAAGAGGTTAAAAATGCTAATTTCATAATTTATAAGGTTTTCATAATACAGTAAATTTTGTCTTTTGTTAAAACTTAGTTAACATACTAAAAAAAACACTAAAATTAAAGTGTAGACAAGTAATTATGTGTAACTAAGTACATACATTATCACTCTGATCTTGAAAGAGCAGAATTATATATGCATTTAAGTCTCAATCTACGAAAGTTTAAATAAAATAAAACATATTTATTGACAAAATTTAATACTTATACGACCCGAGAAATGATTTTCTATTTCTGGAATTATCAAAACAACCTGAAATTAGTAGAACAAGCTAACTTGCAACTGAACATTTATCATCATTATGTGTTTCATTGAAACCTGCTGAAACAATAACTGAAATTAGCAGAGTCATAAGCTGATGTAAACCGAAATACGTCGCTTTATAAACACCTAAACTTATAAAGAGTCTTGCATAACACGGATCACGATCAATGTTGCAGAGAACACAAAATAACAAACTTGTATTGATTGTACTTCGTTATTTTGATAAGGAGAAAATATACATGCAATCTTTCCGAACTAATTGGGTGATAAGTGAGGTGTTTATTGTAACAAATAACTAAAACGCCTTTAAATTGTCAGAACTAAAACAAAATTTAATACATAAGAGGCACCAGGCAAGGAATCTTATGATACGGTTCACGCAGTAAAAAGTTATGAGTAAACAAACAAAAATAAATACAGTCGAATTGACAGGCTCTCTTTTTTGAAGTCGATTGAAAATATCTTATTTGATACCACACAGCCGGCTTAAACAGTCATTAATATAATGGAAAACACATAATATGAAGATTCATAATAATACTAAGGTAAGAGAGAATTTAATTTCGCAACAGGTGTAGGCAATTTTTTAACGTCTCCGGTTGAATGAACTGAGCTAAAAATTGAATAAACATTATTTGTGTATTACACACTCTTACATTTCGGACCTAAATATTGCCAGATGTTTGATAAAAATGAAAACTGTCATACGGCAAGCACTCGGTTACGTATAAAGCTGATTTCAAACAAACTGTTGCTCGTTTTAGTTGTAATGTAGGTCGTTCAACTTCGTACGTTCAAGCACTTGTTGCGCCTGATGTTATTTACGCTCCGGTTAAAAGCACAATAACCATTGCGAGATTCGTACATCAATTATTATTATATAATAATATAGGACTATGCTCTATCTATCTTGGGCTTTTTTTATTTATTTAAACTAAAGAATAAATAGTTTGCTCTGTAATGTTCGCAACTTTTTCATTTATATCAATTTTTGTCGCTTGTGGAGGGGGGGAAAGGTTCTGCGTATTTATTGAACTCGACGATGATAAAATGATTGAGCCTCTTGAAATAACATTTCTAAAGCAAATTAATCTTTTTAGTTATAAATTTTTGAACTTTTTCATATTCAGGGTTATTTAATATTTTATATGTTATTTAATACAAGATTTATTCGTAGGCTTTACATCTATTGAAACGTGTTATTTATGTTTTATAACATTCATTAAGTTTTGAATTTTAATATCAAAAAGTTCTGCACTAACCTCTGTCCAATGGGTTGGACTACAGTAATACATTAACAGATTAACGGGAATAATTGAATACCATCATTAATCAAGTAAAAATTTATTGAATGTCAATGGTTTTTAAATAAAGATGTAATTAAATATATAACAAGCACCATTTTCACTTTTAAAACGTGATTTAACCTGTAATACATCTACCTATATAAGCTTATAATATCACGAGCGCGCACTAATGTTCCCCCGCAAGCCCTTATCGCATCCTCTTGATATTTGAAAAAACAAGTATCCTATAAATTCAATCAACGATTTTCCATCTGAAGACTACTAGGAAGTTTGGTAAACCTATGATATATTTCTACATAAAAATACAACACACAATATTATTCAACAATAATACCGTTTTTTAATAGTTTATAATTCGTTATTTAATAGAATTACCTTTCATTATTATTCAAATTATAGTTTTTAACGCCATGACATTGTTTTCACGACTTTTTATACTATACAAGTGTCTATTATTTCATAATTTGTTCATATTTTCATTATATCTATCGAAATAGTGCATACACAAGAATGGAAACAGTCGATATTGTAAATTAAACTAATAGATATACAAAATTCAATCTCAATTCAATCGCAGCCCAATCCGTTTGATAAATTTCTTATTTATAAAGTAGTTTTGTAAGAGAATTCTTCCCGCGTCGTATTTGAATAAGTTTGTAATGTAGTTCTAGGTCAACTCAACATATCTACGTCGCTACCTGTTGCTGTTGCTGGTGTACATGTGTGCGTGATTTGAGTTCAACTGCGCATGTGCGACCTGGTTCAACCAATAATATAGCAAATTTCAATGTCAATGTTACCAATGCTTGTAACCAAAACAAACACTTAATGATCTCGTTTGGTCAAATTGCAATCAATATTATTGTTTTTGCACTGCAATATGTTTAAAAAAATCCTTTATGAATTGTCATATAAAAATCCTTTGAAAAAAGCGCATTTCGATGCAGTTCCGTCACGTGTTTGAATTTATTTTTGCTAAAGGGATGTCCGTGTAAATAGACGCACACAAGCGTAGCTCTTCAAGGTTGGACATTCGGAGGCATTGCCGGTCTGACAATTAAAAGTGCAATATTTGCAGTCCGGCAGTCAAGCAATCAACTGTCATCACATAGGCACTCTTCCAGTGAGGCTACGACTTACAGAGAGTATACTTGTAAACGGGTTGAGAAATAGATTGCAATCATGTCGAAGTTTATTCGTTATATCACTTCGAAATTTCAAGTAAGATTCGGTCCTAATAAAATTCAAATAAGTGAAACTGCTTTAAATAATAAAAATATAAATTTTTTCGGGAATGCAGAAAACTTTTTGCATACATGTTGCGAACAACGAGATGCAAGACAATTTTGAGAACGAGCAAAGAGAGCAAGAGGAAGACTTGATCTCAGCTGCGGATATGCGTACGGTACAAAATTCGCCAGTCAGTGAATTTCACGCGGCAGGCATTACGATTAAAATTGAGGATGTTGATTGTAAGTAGGAACTACAAAAAGTGATAAAATTATTTTTTTACAATAGTATCATGAATATATAATAAACAATTCGCAATTTAGTAAGAGCTCCTTTTAATATTTAAATGTTAATTGTTTTCGATTTGTTTAATATTAAAATAAATACAAAAAGTGAATCTAAATAAATTTAATGTGTTCACAGTTAAATCATTGCATTGAATACGTATTTTATTTATCATATTTTAACATATTGCAATGGAAATACGTTCATTTATAGCTATTTTGTGAGTGTTTGCAGTGCGAATTACTTATTTTGAATAGTAAATTGAATAGTGTTGAATGTTTTTTTTAATAATTTGTATTTTTAATAACTCAATAACGACTCAACTGATTTTACAAATTTTGTTTAGGATATTTATTAATAACAGTTATATTTAAAAGTGTGATATAAATAAGAATCAGCGATGCGGAAACAAATAAATTATTATATATTAACGGTGTGCCACATTTAGTTGTTATTTGTAATAAATATCTACACTGCGAATAATTTCTTGTTTGTTATCGGTACAAATTCATTATTTTCTATTTTGTACTTGTAGCATAATCTAAAAGCACCGAAGTACAGATTTTTTTTTATTCAGTCAAACAAAGCAAAAAAGTCAATTTTTCGGGGCGTCATTTGTAAAATTGTTATAAAACGAAATACGTGCAAAGAAAATACTGCATTTTGTATAAAAGTTATTATTTAGCATTTCGATTGCGTTGTAGTGTGTACTGTACATATTTCTCTATATATTATAATTATAATTCTTGCCCGCGAGTGTAAGCGGCTGAAGGACCGCCACCGGCGGAAGCTTGCTGGGCCCGCGCGGCTTCGGAGCTGGCCGGAGCGGCTCCCAAAAATGATCAGCATATACATTTTTTTTTTTGACTAATTGGTGGTCACTATTTAATTTTTTACTATTTAAATCCGAAACCTTTAAATTGTTTTTTACCCAAAAAATTGTTTTTTACCTTTGGGTATTTTTTTTATCTTTGGGTAAAAAGACAATTTTTACCCAAAAATAAAAATACAGGATTCTTAAATCGAGGGTTGCGTTGCTCTTAGGACGCAATTTTGTTTAACGGATGGTTTACAAAAGGAACAACTCCAACTCCAATTGTGGTAACGCTACCCTTGTTCCGCGGCCGCCATCTTGAAAAAAGGGTTTCATGCGTTATCTTCTAAACTAGCAGTCCTAGACAATTTTACGAGATATTATTTGACGTATATTGAATTGTCCATAACTTCGTTCCTATTACTTATTACCGTAAAATAAAAAAAAATGATGAAGTTATAAAAAAGAGTAACTTCAAATCTTTGCACAAGTACTCCTTAGTACTTCATAAAATATTATGACAATAGACTAATCTTATACAGGTATTTTAACAACTATAAATAATTTTCGACTTATTGATGGTTAATATTTTCCTCTTTCATCCATCTATGCGTGGCTATTAACATTTGAAACATTGTGTCTCTATACCCACAATAATATTGCAAATGAAATAAAAAAAACCTTATTACATATATTTTGCGTTTACCTGTAAGGTGAACATTTAATGAACCTATCTATATAAGGATTAATCTTCTTTTTAAAAATTTAAAAAGACGCAATTGAAAAAATCCTTATATATCTCTTTGACGGTGTTCGAATCGAAGCAATATAATATGTGCTTCAGATGAAATTGTTTACTAGGTCTATCTGAGGATTGTTTTGAAAGAAACTCAAACGGTAAGTTCAAATTTGCTACGACTGTTTCTATAAATCCATAGAATACTAGCTGCGCCCCGCGGTTTCACCCGCGTAAGTCCGTATCCCGTAGGAATATCGGGATAAAAAATAGATGTTAGCCGATTCTCAGACCTACCCAATATGCTTACCAAATTTCAGAGGAATCGGTCAAGCCGTTTCGGAGGAGTATGGCAACGAAAACTGTGACACGAGAATTTTATATATTAGAAGATATATATGTTTCTTTAAATATTGTTAATGATTACTCGTCTTAGCAGCCGTGATATTTGCTTGAATATCTCAATGTTTGTTTGAATGTTTAACTTCGTGCTCCCGGAAGAATTTTCGTCAAATAAAATTTCTTTCTAGGAGGCTTATCGGATGGGGAGGCGACCCGAGTGCCTTTTCGTTCCCGATCCTCTCGGCGCGACGATCCACGTCGACACACTTTGGCTGGAAACAATCTCTACCTGCACCCTCACCATGCAGCGGACCTCAATAATCTCGATCTAGAAGTAAGTGCTTTCTATAAGAAAACATAATTTTTATTTTGTTTATTAGTAATGAATTTTATTGTATGTGTACACTATAGCAGTATCGACCTGCGCAGGCGGCTAATGTTCCCGTATACGCGACGGTCATAAAAGATTATGACATGAGACGAAATCGGTCTTTAGACCCTCGCTTCAGAAAGGTAAAAGGTGTTGCCTTTAGGGTGTGCGGTTGGCAGAGCTTAGCATGACTCACTTAACTCACTCGTTAGATACTTAAAGTATAAAAGTAATATTTTGAGGATCAAGAACTTTATTTTGTTATGATTAACAATATTAACAATACTTTGTTCTTATTTTATTACAACACAGCTGGTTTCTTCGCTTGGTTTTAACACATCGCTTTTCTAACGTTTCGGGTGAAGTTGTGTCGTATCGGTACTCTTTTATACAACAGTTGCTTTAATTATAAGATCGGTGAAAATTAGGTGAGAATAAGTATTAACGCGCGTAATATCTTGTAGCCTCCATTGCCCCGCGGCTATTTACCGCAAACGTTCTTCTACGATGATGATCCTGGGGTTATGTCCGAGGTGGAAACCTCATCCACTGGATTCCGAAGAGGAGGAAAGCAACGTTCCTCCCTGCCGGTTGTGCGTACGCCGAGCAAAACGCTTGAAAGACCGTTAGGTGAGTAAAAAAACCGAGTGACACGAACATTGGTACTTAATGTTTTCTTTCGGCCAATGTTAATATAAAGATACGGTGTTCTTGTCCGCAGGCCTCGTCTTTCTGCAATACCGAAATGAGACCAAACGCGCTCTACTGCCCAACGAGATTACATCCCTTGATACTGTAAAAGCGCTCTTTGTCCGTAGCTTTCCCAAGCAACTTACTATGGACTACTTGGATAGTCCACTAGTTAAGGTTTACATTCATGACAGTTCAAAGGATATGTTCTATGAACTCGAGGACGTGCGGTAAGTTATAGTTGGTAACGGTAAATGAAAGCCTATCGAGGTTTTGTTTTAATTCAATAATATTTAAAAAAAACGGCAAACAAACAAAAGTTAGAGAAGGACGTGAGGCTAAATTATCTTCATTAAAGTTATCATGCAACTTTGAACCTTAATCGCACCGGAATATGCTATTGGGCTTCAAATAGAAGTCATAAAACAATTGAATGGCGCAAAACTTTAGAACCATTTTGCAGACTGTCATAAAAATCAGTTTTGTTAAGTTTTTATTTTGATGGAAGTGGAACTGAGGGGCGTTACCGGCCTTGCGCGTTAGTTGGATCGTGCCCGGTACGTCATAAATTCAGTACAGGTCGTGCTACAGCCCTATCTATACGAATAAGGGAAACGCGGGTAGTGTCCATTCAGGCAAGTTTTGACGTTTTTATTCAATATTTCATATGATTTATGTAAAAGCAAACATTAGAAATATTTTGTCAGGTTAAAAATTTAAATTGGAGAAAAATTTATGTATTTTTGTTTTGTTGGTTGTAAGGGGTACTGAAAAATGTTTGCATTACTTATTTTGATCCGCTTACAAAACTAGATTTATTTATCTAAATATTGAATTTTGACGTCAGAACCTGCTTAAAAACTTAAAAATGCGGAAAGGCATCATCCACGAACATGACGAGCGCTGTCCGTAAGTATCACAATATTTTTATGTATTATGTCATTTTATCATTTTCCATACTCAAAGTGTTTTCTGTATCTTTAAAGATTGAAAACGTAGTAAAATTTGTCTTAACGGTATCTTTAAAGATGACAGAGATCATACTATATCATACACTAGATATTGTCCGTGTTGTCATCCGCAGTACCAGATGAAAAAGCCACCAATTCTATTTCCAAGGTACAGTTCGAAAACTTTATCAAAATCGGTCCAGCAGTAGCCTTGTAGCTCGTTCTCGAATCAGGAGCGTCAACATATAAACAAAGCTTCCATCAACATCAACTGTTGCTCAATATATTATGTTTACCATGTATGCGACGATTGAGTATTTTATAAATATCAATATACTCATATGTAATCAATATGTGCACATAAATACATACATATAAAATATACGCACACACATACACATACATACATATAGCCGAGCTTAAAGCACACACGAATGTAAGATAATGCTGTCCTACTAGACGGTTCGATCGCTAAAAATACAACAATCCCTATTATACGAAGAAATAAGCTTGAAATCCTTGAAAAATCGTATAAAAAGGATGTAATAAATGCGTTACAAAATCGAAGGCTTATACGAACATCTTCTATAATTCTGACCTAGTTTACGATATAAATGCAACAAGAGCATTTGTAAATAAGATACTTTTGCTTAACAATACTGAGCGAATATTCAGATCACAAAAACGTAGCTCTATTTTCGTACACTACAATATTATCTTTTTTAATTTAATTTTACATTGCGACATCCATATTTCATTTACGGAAAGTCACCAGAATATTCTATTGGAGACTATTCATAGAGCAAAAATCACTACGTGCATCCCATGCGTCGCCTATACAATTTCTATACAAAATAATTGGATTATAAGAGAACGAAAAATTTTCCAATCTTCCACACCCACGTAAAGTTATTATTATCTATTAAAAATGGCTGAACTTTCTAAATACGTGAACTGTCTGTTTCGATGAATCTCCATGCGTATTAAATACTATATACGTAAATACATTACATTTTACTGATTAGTGATTACAATGATAAATATATTTTGTTACGTCCAATAAATTCATTTCTCATTACCCCAATGTAAAATCAAACAAAATCAATAATGTATAGAACTATGGTAATCGTACACTCTGGGTTTTCTTCTGTAAGCTTATAATAAAAGCATTTGTATGACGTAGGGGGTCTATCAACGTGGGCGAAAACAATCTTATGTTACCGGCATAATACCCGCATTGAAGAGCTTTAAAGCTCGTAATTTGAAGGCGGTGGGATGATAAACATTACAGCATACTCTTATATACCGATAATATTGAAAATTATTCATGTCTTACAAGCATTGATAGTTGAACTTCTATATAATTGTCACCTACAAATGACATCTTAATTACAAGGCTCTGTTATTTGGTTGTTTCTAAATTCGTAATAAGTTTGAATTGAATTTTCCATGTATAATAATAATAAAATTTTATTTTCACCAAAAAGGATACATACATACATATAAGTAGCTTAAAAATAGATGTAATGATGTATAAACATAAATAATGTCTTAGAAAATAATTTTGAATATCGATATAATCCCCGCCCGCCCTACATTTTCGTTGTTGTTAATTCAGCAGTATTTTTCACAAAAATGTCTATATATTTGCCAGTCACAAATACCTTCCAACGTAGTTTATAAATAAGTCTTCACATCAATTTCTATTGAACATATAATTATTTGTCAAATGTCAGATTAAGCCGCAGGCTGTCACACGATCTAATGAACACATAACAATGGTCCCTGTGTATCCATTTACCGATTGTCACATGCATAACTTTGATCATAGTGCAATGGGCATAATTCCCGAAAACCTTCGATTCAATTCGATTCGCAGTATTTGTTCGTGCTTGCGAAATACATAATTGAATAGAAAGATAATGAAATCTACGTGAATTTTTCAATATTTTTCACATTTTACGTATAAAATTTTTGAAATACACCTATGAATTATGTTTAATCGGAATACTAATTAAGCTCAGAATAAACGTACGGAGTATTGAGTGAATTATATAAAATCGAATTCACTTTTTTATTACATATTTACAAACATATTTTAATGATTTGATCAATTGATCCACTTGGATGGATATCAGATTTCGTCTGAAATTTTTTTATTTCAACGGCGTACTGATTTTTTTTTTTAATATCGATCAGACCTTGTTAATAACTGAATTCCATCTATATATTAATAACTGTATTCCATCTATGTTATTCTGGCTCAAATAAAATCAGGAGTTTTAAGTTTTCGCATATTGAAAATTACGTGCCAAATAAATTAAGAATAGTACGGAAAATTTTATTTTCTTCTCTCTTTTTAAATTACCTAGTGAACCAAAGATATTTATACTAGTCTATCTGCATATTTCCTAATCTATGTAAATCCTGACACTAAATTCGGTTTTGATTTGGTTTAAGCCATCTGCAAGCCTTAAAACTAACATAAGGTGTGTTTATGGATTTTTATTTACATAGTGATATTTTAAGTCTCATAGCAGAATTTTTAAAGATACCCTTATTTAATGCACCAAATCTAACGTTTTAAAGTAAATGACAAGAAATCCGAACAAATTAGCACCGAAACAATTACGGAAGTCGGCAATCCATGTACGTACAAAAAACACACCTAAAAATCACCTTTTAAAATAAAATATCGATAACTGAAAAAATAAGGTGCTCTCAGTAAAAAAACAAAAACACGCACACCATCTTTTGTCATAATAATCAACAAGTTTAATGGATTGATTATTGAAGTAAAATATCTAGTCTAATATGGTCATATGATCTGGAAGTAGGTACACGCAACGACACAAACGACACATGCAAAAACACAAAAAAGAAAATGCTAGAACAGCAATTGTTTTTTCGACTCCAAAGTTAACATACGTGGACAATTTTAAAGCGGGAAATCTGATATTTACCAGTTTACATATATTTGAAAGTATAAAAGATAAACAAAAACGAACTAAGACAGTATTTCTAAACATAAATTGTAAACAACAGCCATCAAGTCTGAATAAATCGATCAATGGATTCGATCGATACGAATATTGATAGTTTCAGTAAATATCTTGTTTTATATAAAAATTCAATGAAGCTTTCTTGTGAAGTATTAAATTTTTATAAATCTGCACTTCGCTAGACTTTGACACAAGCTCGTCTATACGTAAGATGTTCATTTTTTAATCGATTCCATAAAACGGGACCAAAATGTAATACAAAATTATTTTTAATAAATTTCATACTTCTACAATTATTGTATAGAATTTAAAAGACCCGATATAAAACGTTTGTATTGTTAACAAGACCATTCATGACAAAATGTTCCAAAATATTGACCTCTTTTTGTTTAGTAGTGTGTTAGGTACACACACTGGCGAAGTTACACAAAATCTAATCAAAGTTCCCAATACACTCTTGAAATTTGAAAAAAGTTTAGGTAATGTCCAGATTACACAAAGTCTGGGAGAATTTCCCCATACCAAGAGCACGTTTGGCTCAATATGTACACCTGTACTTGGTGTGTTAACGTTTCTAGTATCGAGTCCCACATAATCCTTATTGAAATGAGACACTTGCATGGATGCAAATATCAGGAAATCGCTAAATTTTACTGAATTAAATGATCCGGTATCCCCCGTATGTACGGCTTCTTTTGGTTCATATCTAACCTTTTATTTAAGACGTCTTGATTGAACTTATCATAAACTGCCACCTTTTTGATTTTCTTCAAGACCAAAACCATAACACGGAATTAACTTATTACTCTATTGTTCAGGGCTCATCTACGTGACATACGTGACCGATCAGTGCTCCGTCTTTTTGAGTCCAAGGATCTAAACGGTGGAGTATTCCCTGGGGCCCTTGGTGTGGGATCGGTAAGGCTGCCGGCTCTTGCCGCAACCAGTTCTTCCGCTGCCAACTTAGAGGTAAGTTTTAGTATAAAGAGTTAAATAATAAAATTATACTATATCTTTAAGGATGCGCCAACTTTAATTTAAACAAATAAAATACGATCCGGGAAACCAAATTACTATATTTACCTGTAATTAAATTGAATGTTCAGACACGGCCAACAATTCACTAAAGTTAATTGTTTTAGGAGCAAAGTACTTACTTTAGTGAGCCAGAGATTGATTCAGATCATCTATCGCAACATGTTCACAAGAGCAAGGTAGGCAGAAAAGGGGTGAAAACTAGGCGTTATATCATTTTATTAAATTCTCATAATTTTATGCACAGTCATTTTCAGTGCAAATAATTTGAATTTGCATTAAGAATACTAACTGTTACGTTGGTCAGCGTTGGGATACATGTTACTAAATGAAAGACACAAATAATGTTTCTTAGTATCTATATAATATTCAATGTTAAAGTATCTTAGTCTATTTAACCTACCAATTTCGTAGATAACTACCCTATATGTTAAAAATAGGAATGTACAAAATTAGTCTAGTACTGCAATAAATAATTACAATGGAATACAATGGCAAGTTATCTGTCTAAAAGTGCTACTTATGTTATGTTTACCATTAAGACTAAATATATTTAGAAAATATGGTCAGTATTCTACATTCTAGTTGACAATTACTTATTTCGAAGAATTTAGATAATTATGATATGTTATTCTTATTGTCTAGCAATATTAGAAGTATATTATAATTTTGTACCCAACATAGCAGCCGTAAGTCTAAAATGCCTTACAAATTGGTAGTCCTTTGTAGTAATGGGCTCCACTGTGTAATTTTTTTGGTGTAGACCTCCACGAAAGTACTAAGACTTTCTTAAAAGGTTCAGTAGTGCATCCACTACAAACTTTCATAACAGCTTTCACTTCGGCTTCTGCTGGCTCCCTTTCATCCACCTAGAACAAAATTGATAAAAATAGTGAAGTGTTTCCACAAGTTATTTATTTTGTGACGTGTTCTGTATTTATGTGTGTTTGTTATTAAATACTTACGGTTTGTTTTTGTAAGTTTTGCACGGGTAAGTTTCCAACGACACCAGCTAATCCATTTAATAATGATTGCTGGAACAGAGCTTCGTCTTCTTTGTTATCGTCGATAAGATCAGTACTAAGTAAGGCTTCATCTACTATCGATCCATCCGATAGTGCCACAAGTCCACGCTTATCTTTTTTGCCTGAAAGTATATATTATGTATATTCACCATAACTTTCTAAGATTCATACATAATGTATAATGCGGTACCTGAACTTCTTTCTTCAATTAGTTCTTTCTCAGGATTGTCACGCTTATCACGTTTATTTGAATTCCTCTTGTATAAATTATGTGGTACGGTGTCATCAATGTATTGAACATTTGCCGGGTTTAGTAGAGAACTCGATAGTACAACTGATGTCCCTTTAGTTGGTCCCAGTGGCCTATTTGGATAACGCGAACTAGATAACGATAGTCCGACTAATGGTACTTGAGATGGGGCAACGTTGGCTCCGATGTGGTTTGATGGAATTTGTTGAACACCATTTAGTAGATGATCGGGCAAGATTGGACGGCCCAATAGCCCGTTGCCGAAATCTTGTTGATATTGAAGGCCGTTGGCTAGCGGTAAAGGAACCATATTTTGTTGATCTGGCCTTGCGAGATTAATCTGGGAAGGCTTCTGTAACTGTCCTCCGATGAGGAAGTGTCCATTACCAATAGGTGTAGGTTCTGGTGGTGGTGGTTCTGTAACAGCTTCCGTAGAAACCTCTACCAAAGAACCATCGTGTTTGAAGTGATGCGCGTGATGATGTTTATGATCTCTGTGAGCTTTACCAGCTGTCAACGCTACATGATATAACTGAAGCATGGTAATCTCTCCAATAAGACCGACTTGATCTATATATTAAACAACAAAAAAAATGAGTTAAATAATTTATGAAATAGCTTTTTATATATTATTTTGTTGTACTTACTTTTAACTGCATCCAAAGCGTCGTCTTTGTACAGCAGTGATTGCTCTTGACCACTTATCACAGTACCCCCGCCCTTTATGATATGACCGACGAGCTGTAAACAATACGCCGTATTATTTTAATGGTTCTGAAAATATCTCTCAACTGAGGATTTTAATTGAAATCTTACTCTATTATGGAATCCTCTACCAACTCGTTCTGCATTGATCCATATTTGCCATTCACCGGTCTTTCCATTCCAAGATTGACAGCTGTGATACCATCTGTAACAATTATGATAGTGGAAATATAAATTTTTTTTCAAATAATATTAACATTAAAATGCAAAATAATCAGCCGATGACCTTCTTCTTTTTAAAAGAGGCGTGGGGTACTGTTTTGGGATAGCTAAATAAATTAGAGACATCTATACTTTGTTTTAGCTTATTATATTCCTGGTACATTCAATGCGGGAAATGTGTGTAGTTGATTAGAGGATTTAGAGGGTCAATTCTGAATTTTACAATTCGGACAGATTTTTCCGTTTATATGAATTGTATAAGAAACCTAACCTTGTATAAGAGCCCGGAGGGTTTCCCATCACAAAACTACTCACTTCGACTATGCAATATATTTTTTATTTATTGATTTACCTTTTACTCCGGACTTCATCAGTAAACATTATATAAAACCAGCGAAAGTATCCGTAGTGTAATAAATTATTTTTATTTAAATACTCAAATATTTAAATGGAATGTTAGGAGGTAATTGCATGTTAACCTTTATTGGATTAGTTAATTGATCCATTCATTGTTATCGTTTTTAAAAATGCCTTCATTTAATTATCTAATAGCAATATTGAAAGGATCGCTCTACTTTAAAATAGCATCAGATGAATCGTTAGCGGTTTATATAGCGTGTACTGAACGTGCCTTTTATCATCTAAGTTTATAAACGTTTCTATTCTAACGGGTATTTAAGGGATAAACAGGGGACCCTGTTGTGCTTCTTAATTCCTTATCCGTTTCAAAGTTCACAATACTACGTGCGTAATAAGTAATAAGCATTTGGTTTGATTAAACGCAGACTAGTTTGCTTATAAACGTTATTTGTTTGAGTTAGTTTTAAGAGTATGTAGGAAGTTCCAACAATTTCATGATAAATAGAATACCAGCAGTTGCCCGCAGCTTCGCCAACATCGTCAGTCTATATATGTTCCCACTGCTGGGACACAGGCCTCCTATGAGGGTTTAGGCCTCAATCCACCACGTTGGCCATGTGCGGGATGACAGATGTCACATATCGTCGAAATTTTGATTCTTGGACATGCCGGTCTCATTTCCGTCATCATTTTGAGCAATGGTGACGTTACACATGCGCAGATAAATTGAAAAATCAATTTATTTCCTGCACGTTCGCCTGGTGTCGAACCTCGACTTCTCGAACTTATGTCAGAGGTCCTCACCACTGCTTTTGCCGCCGCATCGCCCGCGTGGTCTTGATAAATTTTCATGGTACAAACTTTTATCCGCTATTTTATCCCTTTGGGGGTAGAATTTGTCAAATCCTTTCTTTGCGGATTCCAACGTCATTGCATCTATCTGCATGCCAAATTTCAGCCCGATCCGTCCAACAGATTTAGAAGACACTATAAGAACTTTATGAATAAATTTATTGTTTTTTTAAGGGTATAAGGTTATTCCGACGTGGTGCATTTCGAATTAAGCGAAATTATAAGTTGGTCCGCAAACCAGCTATTCGCAGGAAACGGTAAGTAGATCTTGGAAAATAATCGACGAACTATCAAGTTTTGTTATTGTATTTTGTTTACATATTTAAGTATTTTAAAATGCATTATCAATATAAGAGCCAGGTATGACTTTACGAATGTATAAAATAATTTTAGTCCTTATTTTGACATTCCGTTAGCTATGTTAATTTTTTAGTATTTTTATTATATTTTATGTACATAATAACGAAAACCTGATTTTAGGTCCCCAGCTAAGCCACCACAGTAAATGATCCACGATTGAAAAATGATGTACCCAGCGGAATCCGATTTAGTCATTTAAAGTAGACGTAGTCAGTTTCATCAAGTAGAGAAATAGTGATTACATTGTGAGTAGGCAGTTTCAGTAGTGATGAAGCGCTTACAGTAGTATGTTCCGTAGTAAAAACAATGTAATCCTTAATATATTTAATCAACCGTAGTTACATAATTTTGATTCTCATAGCGTTAATTCCTGATTCTATTGTAGTGGTAGGTAAAAATTAAATATTATATTCCAAATTTATTAATGTTACGACTATAAAATTGTTATTTTCTTGTTTGTTTAAAATTATTATAACATAAATAGATTTAGGGCCAATTTCACGATAGCCAAGTAAAGTTACGAAGCAAATTTCACCAGCAGTTTATATTCCATCTTCTCTTTTGTTCCAATAGAGAACACACAATCTGAGTAAATTTTACTTGGACATTGAGATATGGCATTTAGAGTTATTGAATCTAATTTTAATTATAAGCATATAAAGGCTTAGATTAACGAGAGTTTTTAATTATTACACCCCTTTAATTTTCGTTATGATTTGTTTTAACCAAATGTTTTTCTGTGGGTGTTATTCTTGAGAAAACACAATTACTGATGGGATAAAATTTCGATCCATAATTGCAAAGCAGTATACATGTATTATTGTGCGCGAGTATAATTTTCTTTGTAATCTACCCTCCAAGATTAAAACGCATCAAGAAACTTGAAAAGTGACAAACCGATTACGTTTTCATACAGTTCATTTTATAATTACAGTACTCAATATTTACATATGTAAATAATAGTTTTTTCATAATTATACGACTTTCCATATTGTCACAAGATATCGCAGCTTCAGTAATAGGATAAATAAATATATAAAAAAGTATAAATAAAAAGGATAAATAGAATAAAAAAAAAAATACAAAAAATGTGTCTTATGCAAATGCATATTAAAATAATTCTTTTCATAAAATAGAAGTTAAAAAAAAAACAAATAGTCACCAATGTTCCTGGGGATGGAGGTACCACACTAGATTCTAAAATGGAACCAATTGACTACAATTTCCTACCATTCATGAAAATAACATGACAATCGGTTGAAAACTCACTGTGTTAAGTAGTAACAATAATAAAAAATGTACAGTCCAATTGAATTCTTTCCTTCGTTTCTGGGAACGTCGGTTAAAATGCACAATATTTTATACAGCGCACTGGCTTTAGCGAATATTGGATGTAAAGTTAGTAAAGTTTTCGATTCCTGCTTCAGTGCTAAAGCACCGTTATGGTCGAAAACGCTATTTAGAACTTTGCTAGTTTTGCGAGATCATTTGAAAGCACTGCGAAATATAACATACGCACTATATAGACGGGGTTATAACGTTATTTATTTTTATTTTTTTTTACATCACACACAAAGTTTTTAAAAATAATGAACAGACTTACTATCGGCGGTCCCAATCTCAAATTTGGAATTTGATTTGAAAATTATTCAAAAATGATTTTCACTGATATAACTCTTAATTTGTGTCAAGAATAAGATAGGCTGGTTGTGTTTAAATAAATACTTGATTGGAGTTCGCACAGGCTTTGGAAGCGGTAAGTATGTGAAATAAGTATAAGGAGTGACCTTAGTTATAGTGTAGTAATATATAGTGTAGTAATATATAGTCAATAGGAGGACACCACATAGAATTTCCACTCACTGATTTGACGTATAAATCACAATCTTAAAAATACATATAAACAAAAGCTCGTGTAGTCAAAGAAAAATTCCAATGGGAATCAGATGTAAAATAAAATAAACTAAAATAAATCAAGACACAAAAATCATATCATAAAATCGCCCCGTTGCAATGTGAAAGAAAGACAACAAAGCTTGAGTCGAGCACACTTCGACACGAATTGGGCCAGCTTGCACCGGGGAAACTACCACGTCTCCACGTAAGATCGATGTGTAAGCAGTAGCCTGCTACTGTGTTTCGTTTCGTGGGTAGAGAAGCCGGGGGCCCATATCCTTTTCCTCACCCCTCTCAGTCCCTTCCTTTATTTCCGTCGTCAATCCATGCCTTATCATTTACCCCTTTGAAACGGGCGATGCATTTGCTATGACCTTACCTCTGCAAATGTTCAAGGGAGGTGGTGATAGCTTGCAGGCGAACCACCAGATCAGTTGCCCACTATTACATTAAAATACAGACAAACACATTTTCGCATTTATAATATTAATAAAAAAATAATAAGTCATGTGGCGACCAGCTGCATATTTACAACCTAAAACAGTAAAATAAATTACACTGTCAAACTAATCAGGTAGTTTATTAGAGATTAGATCTAGAATGCTTATTGGTCTCCGAGCCAGAAAATTTTACGGACTATTATATTATGTTCTAAATTATACCCTAGTTATTATAAAATCAGTTCCGTCGGCGGGTTGACCAGTGGTGATCTTCAAATATATAAAAAAAATCAAGTCATTATTTCCTACTTGAAAACTTGTCAGATCACAGTTGGCTCAATGTCTTGAAGAAATTAAAAAGTCAGGTGGTTGTAGGGTGGGGAATTCTACGTCAGCTGGCTGTACAATGGTGTGAAACTAACATTTGTTCTGGTGACTAGACCTTTTTAATTGCTTCAAGAAAGTGGATTTATTTTAAGCCGACAAATTATTATTATTATCTCTTTGTACGTACTTCCAAGTTCATCACTGCTCAACCAATGCTTTGTGATTACCTTCACTAATGTTAACTATCGTAGAAATATTTGACAAAATTTACGCATGGCTCGCGGACTGGATATGCTTTTTGCTTAAAATTAACAGCCAATAATGCATTTAAACTAGAGAAATCATGAACGATTTTCATAAATACTTATTCACTATTAAAGTAAGATGTACCACCACAAAATGTCATTTAATTAAATTGTCCAGTCAAAGTTCAAATGTCGTTTAATTAGAACAAAGAATATCGTAGTAGTTGTTAATAAGGATATACTTAAAAGGCATATAATATATAAAAGGCTGAAACAGTGGTAAACCTTAATACATTGCATTCTGTACTAAGAGCGAGCAACTTTGTTAGCTTAGTTCATTAGTATTTATGTGTTCATGTCGCTGTAAGATTGTAAAAACAGTATGATTATAATTTAACTCACGATATTAAAAGCCGTCCGAAAAATTCTTGTCCGTAACATCCGCTCGCAATTCAAAATAACATAATCAACTGTACATATGACAAAATTATAATCATTTCGTAGTGGATTTTTCAAAGCGGTCGATATGTTTTGCAAATCGGCCGACTATTATGCAACGTTGTTGCAATTAGTATATATCCTGTATTACAAAATATCCTTGACGTAAAAATATTTTTTGCAAAGTAATATGTCATATCCTTCCTATGTTTTTTATTATCGATTTTAAAAGTAATGGGTACACGCCACTAGTTATTGATTGAAACTCATCTATAAATAATGTTGAAGGAATGCTAACAATGCACGACCACTATTACAAAATAATAAATTATTCATGAGATGTGCCATGAATGAAGCACTATTCAATGCAACTAATGAGAGAAAATTAGATAAGAATAATACAACTTGATTACACAAAACAAGTAGACATTTACAGTCGAAGTATGGCGGTTATGTAAATGTGTAGTAGAAAACACAAATAAACGCCGAAAAAATATGCAACAATAGGTTTGAATAGGATGATAGGGGATTTGAATCTCATTACAAGGTTTGATTAATCATATAATGGTAAGTTCTGAGGTTGGAGCTATTAAATAACGATAGAGAAATACATGCTGTGTACATGACAAATAAACAGAAGTATTAGGTAATATAGGAACTGAATTATCAAAGGTTATTGGGTATTTTGTTTTGTCATTTGTCGCAAGGCGTACATAAACAGATTTGGTATTTTGTGCTAAGCTACTCTGCAACACAATGGAAATAGTCAGAGCGTTTGAATACATACTTCCAAATGTACGACATATCTTCATAGCATTATTGTCAAAATTCGTTGACATTTTGTTATTATTATCAATTCATAATATAATGTATATTTGACATCTATTGAATGATTATTTATATAAGTTTATATCTCCGTCCAAAACCACCTCTACAAATATATTTCAATTCTTCTCGATGAGAATCAATAGTGATACAATTAGTTATTATAATAAAATAAGGGCATTATACTGATATTTCGAGTTATTTTCTTCCGTGTTTAAACACGGAGTAAACACAATATAATGTTAAACATATTTTTACAACCATAGATAATACTTATACATAATGAAAAGTGAGCCCAATATGAAACACATTTGGTTCTTGTAGACTTTCACATGTATCAAATACTGCACATGTAATAAGCCCAATAACCTTTGAAATTTCATGATATATATATTACCTATTTCTTAATCAAATACTAATGAAAGATAATTAATTAAATTATCGTTTGTACAATTTTAAATTGCAATTAAATACACAAATGAGTACAACAGTTACATGATAATAATAATAAAACACTCCAACCAAGCTCCATAAATGTATACATTATTATCTTTAAAATGATGTTACTATTGCAAAAATAATATTATAAAAATAAGTGTTAGCTTTAATTACAATATATCTCATCACAGCTTAATGTAATCTATGTATTAATATGTGTTGCACACATTTCGGAAAATTTATCTTTAATAACTTTTATCTTTTGTAAAACGCGTGCCTCAAATTCGCTGTAATGTATATATAATTTAAATTATCGGATCTTTTAAAAACAACATAAAAATTCTTTATTATACGGAGGCGTGTACTTTCACATCAAAAACGACATCTATATTGCATAACTCTATTGAGCGTACATTGTATTGATTTCTATACCTAAGAACGGCCATTAAATTTAAAAGCCTACAAATATTATTACAGTTTGAGTTACCAGTCTCCTTGGTAAAGTAGATGAGAAAATATACCTTCTTTTAAGAAGCATGTCACTGATGTATGGCGGTAGGATACACGATACGTATTCAGTGTTTACGTGAAAAAAAATCAATTAATTTACAATTGATGTAGATATTGAGGCATTGTATAAAATAAGTGGCATGTTAACTTTAATAATTACAATCCAGTTAGTGCCTATTTAATGAGTCATTATATTATTTCCTTGTGATAAAGTAGATTTAAAACGTGTTATATTTTTTGGATATAAAATTATTTACTCATTGCAATATATGCCTCACACACTACCAATTATAAAGTAATGCCTTGTGTATCACTTACACACCATTTGTACATATTATACTAGCTTTCGTCAACGGTTTCGCATGCGTTAAATTCGGAATAAATACCTACATACATACATACATAAATACATACATAAATACATACATAGGGAGAGGCGCGGGAAGCGACTGCTTTATAGTATGTAGTGATAGATTTGATGTTATCCAATAGCTGTTTCGGTGTTACAATTACGGCGTTACTGAGAAAACACTACCATAGGTACGCAGATCATAACAAATGTATAAATGAGCGTTAATATATTACATCATACGATCTATCTAATAGTTAGTTTAAGTGAGTAGTGTTAAAGTTAACAAACAATACTACAAAAGCAGCTATATTTTTGATACGTGAGAAGAACAGATCTTTAGATCTTTAGTATTTTTTGTTATAGATAATTCATACAATCAACATTTAATAAAACATTTTTTGTAAATAAAATAACTCTTAAGAGTAGATTTTCCAAGCTCGGCTTATAACGTTCCGTAAATTTCGTCCTTAAGGTTTAGTTTTCATTAAATAATATGATCAGGTCAGTGAGTTAAAATTAATAACATGGAGGTAATGCTCGGCACTTTGTATTGTGTGTAAAATAGTACAATTTATAATTTTATACTACTGAATTAAAATAAGCACAGAATATATAGCACTCGGGCGTCACGTACATCCAATCGCGTTCAAACGAATACTCTCTACATACACTTTCATATTGAATTTTAAGTTGAAAGCATGTACAAATAAAACAATCCGAGTGAATAATATTCTTTATTTGTATATAATTGCATTCAATAATAATAAGCCCGAACTTCTAAATTATAAGTAAAAAAATGATACTCATTTATGTCAATGTTAAGATTTTAATTTTATCCCCACTCAAAAATCAATCACGAGTAACTAAATAAAGACAAAAATCTGATTAGATCGAATACTTCGGGCATCTTTAATTTACTCAATTCAGCTATACGTAATTTTGATATCGCTAAGAACAAAATACTCAGAAACAAAATCTCAGTCGACTCAGACCGAACAGATAACGCACAAACAACACGTTTCAATCCATGAATCGTAGTATCGAATTTCACGCGTTACGGATGCACAGTCCGATTATTGATTTTCGGATAATATTCACAGCATTTCTGGGTAACTGAATGCAGTGTTGTTAGAATTATGTTTGGATACTAATTCGTCACGTAGAAACCGTATGTTGAATTTTGAACAAATATTTTCAGCTCTATTAGTGATATTCAGATATGTTTGTCGTTTGTTACATGTGTTTCATGAGAATATGTATTTTGAGAACATTGGTTCGTATTCCGAGCAGTATATTCGTATTTTTTATGATTTTCTCATTCCTGTCTGTAAGTTAATACAGATATCCAATTCGCATAGATATGAAAACTCGTGCATCTGCGTTGAAAGTTTCTCTTCCAGAGGAAACGAAATAAACAATTCTTTATAATATGTAAGGATTCCTAGGTAGAAGGAATATATATAGTATATATAGTAGTATAATATATATAAGTAACCATATTTTCTCGAATAAGATTTTTTTACATCATGAAGAAGGCAGTCGCTTTCATATAAAATACATCAACAATATTTTTGTAACGTTATGTGTGTCTATTTATTGCTACAATAATTAATTGAAATTGACTCACGTGTTCAATTTAATAGGGTAGTTGAGTCGGAAGAATGTTTGTCCGTGTACAGCCATGCTGAAATAACTCGCCTCCTTTGTATTTGAGATCCATGCCGAAATCTCTTTAGGATTGTCGTCAACTGAAAAGAAGTGACACTATGCATTTTACTAATAAAACAAAATTGAGGTTTGTTATTAATCACAAATAAAAACATTTTAATAAAAACATGGGAACAAAGGGAGTGACTGATACAGTTCTATGTAGGTATGCGTCGAACTTTCATGAAATGTTTTGTTCTGGCCCTCCCGTCTAGGTATCACGTGTATAGCATTGTTAAATTCAAAGCACCCAAACAATAATTTCGATATATTGGGATTGGATTTTTTTGACAAAATACAACCACTGCGCTGTCGAAAGGTTGGAATTTAGCAATATTGCAAGTTAATAGTGAAAAATATTTTCCAGTCGAACTCCATATTCGAACAATGTAAGAGGGATATTTCAATATAAGGAATCTAACCCTTTGTATATGAATGTGAATTGCGTAGAGAGATTTGAAAATTGACCATCCGTGTTTCAAACGAACATAAAGCAAATATGGGAAATAATTTTCTCACATCGAAATGAAATACACAGCAATCGATTTACATATTTAAGGTACACAGTATCAATGAATACGTGAAGGAAAAACTGTGGCTGAAATGGCAAGAAAAATTGCGCGAAAGGAGAACTATGAAAGTTGGCATCTTTTTAAATATTGCTTAAAAAATTCACGACAAATTTTAAATATAAAGGAAACTATAGGTTAAAATACAAATTGATTTAACAAAAAGCTTTTTCATATTTTCTCACTAAAAAATAAATACGCCTTCCTTTTATAGAATATGTATTTATACGCATTATTATTTTACACGCTTTTGTTTTTATTTGTTTTGTTTTCCGTCAACAATAGGATGAAGTTAACAATTCATTCCAATGATTCAACTGTAATATATATTAAAACCATTGCATATAATAAAACATTCATGGCATATTTTTGTACAATATTGATTTCGTGTGGGATGAATTGTGTATACCTAACTACAGTAGCAATAGAAATTATACGAGAATGCATGTTCAATCTTTTGGTACTTTTTAAAACAAAGCAAGAAATATATTATTACTTATTAACTTACTACTCTCACTTACTTAGGGTACTTTTTAAATCAAAACAAGAATATTTTATTTTTATTTTTTAGTAATTGGGTTTGGGACGTCCTCTGGTGGCAAAGATTTCCGAAATCCACAGATTAGAATAGATAGTCCATTGTACATTGCTTCCTTATTCATATGTGTAAGAATGGTAAAGCGATCAAAAGTGAACATGCATTGAAAACATCATCTTTATTCCACGGATTACGGATGAGATTTCGATATTGAAATCCAGCGTTACACACTAGTTATGATCGTTATAGGATGAATAATAATATTATATTGTATTTTGTTTTACAAAACACGCGAAATATAACGTTTCATAATTACTTAATTAGCTACTTCATGTTAGTACATATTTTCTTTATTTAGATAATCACTCTGTATTTTCTAGTGAAATGTTCAAATGGTAAACACTTCACAATAACTATCTACTTTACTTTTAATGCAAACAAATAAACTTTGAAGAGGTAGATTTGTTATTATAACAAGGATTAGAATAAGGGATTAAAATGGAGGCCCGCCCTCGCGCTCAGTTCTACTCAATAGATTAAATTGGAAATTTCATGTCTGTTTTGCAAATAGCCATAAGCTTTCAATAATTGCTACCAATCGAAAGAGAAAACTATTAAAAAACGACCCGTAAAACACACTGATATAAAAATTACGAAACCGGATATTACGTGTTTCATTCTGAAAGACGAGCGCTGTTAAATTTAAAATACCAAATCGTTTTAAAATTTAATTAAAACTCATTTATACTGATTGTACGTCGCTCTTTCAATGCTCCTGTTAATGACATTAAACTTAGGTTGAAAAATGAACGGGATGGATATAGAAAAATCCTTTTCATGATGTTACACGTAATTATTTTTATCGTGTACGCTTAAATATGTAAAATGAAAGATAATTTGAATATTTTTATCACGTTGTGGTACGTTAGAAATAAAATCTTTTTAGTGACAATGATGGCTGTGCAGTGCAAATAGATTTTGATAAATTTATAGTTGAATAAAACCAGTTGCAAAAGGAAGAGACATAGCATATTTGAAAGGGAAACTATATTACGTCAATAAAAAAAGTTTCGTACAAAAAAAAGACACACAACAAATAAGTAAATGTGTATTTATGACATAAAGGACAAATTTTTACTGACCTGAAATTGAATGGGTAAAAGACTTTTTCCCACGGGACCTGTAATTGAGCTGTTTAAACCTAAAACCCGTTTTTTTGAAATTAAAATCTCACCCCCTCTCACTTCCCGACTAGATCGACTATAATATAATTTATTTTCCTTCTCACTTTTGTTATATTTTCTTACTTTTGCACTTGATTTCTTTCTAAATAAATAACAAACCGTTGTTTTACAGAGTCTATAAAACATCTATATTAACCTAACCTAACTATTACTCTTTAGAACAAATCTTTTGAGTACTGAAACGATATCGTTACCGTTTTATTATATGTATAAATGTATACATTCATGTTAATTTTGATATCAATAAGTGTACTGTATCCCCAATTATTTTAATTTGATACCGTGGTATCATATTATTAATTCTATATAATGATACCTTCTATATTTGTAATCAACTACGCAGCAATAAAAATCGGTTTATAAATTTATAAAAAGGTATAAAATTTCCGTGCATCTATCTCAAACATGCAAAACTGTATTTCGCCAGCTTCGTTTGAATACGATATTCCTTAGATTGACAAAATTTACATTATCAAGTTTCCTATATTGAATCTTGTTGACCTAAGGTTCCGTTTTCGGAACTCTTACTTCAACTCGAATGTTTCACGGATTTTAAAACATCTACTTCAACATAAGAATACTCCGCTATTTCATTGGACATTGCGCAATATTATAAATAGTAAAGTTCTTTTAAAATAAGAATTTCTTTTTTGTATTTTTATCAATAAATTATTTAAATAATTATTTACTTGAACTGTCAGTTACCTAACCTAACCTTACTTATACATTCTCTTCTTTGTGTTAAAAACATATTTTGTGTAACGAAAATTAAGACCCAGCGAAATGTTTAACTCATAAATAAACAATGATAACTATAAAACCTTTGTGTATCTATCATATTCATCATATCATTCTATCACTTTTTTTTAATTAATAATTACGAAACTATGTGATCCCACAATTTTACTTGTTGAACGTATTTATTGCTTCAAAATCAAATTAAATAGCGCGTCGATGAGTTAAAATGTTTTCGTTACATGTAATAGCGTAATATCTTCATAAAAATACATTGCGTTTTATATTATTTTTTTAATGTTATAGATGTTTAATAAATCTTACCAGCATAGGAAAACAATGGATGATCAGCGGAATGATTGTGATATTTGCTCCACATGCAGAGCGTGAACTCCTTCAGATCGGGGAGTTTTGTATCGTATTCCAAATATTGATAGAACAATTCCTGGTTCATAGACACTTTATAAACGCTACACGAGTCCGTTTCGGTAACCGGCACTGGTTTGAAGAGACCAGTAAATTTGTTAGTGTCGTATGAAGCTGCAGGTTGATATGGTCTCCTGTTGAGGATTCTCAGCTGGGAACTGAAACAATTTATGTGTTTATGTATTATTTTGCCACTTCCATTTAACACTATGGTTTATAATACTTCTAGATATCATCGTGGGTTCGCGTACTAACAATTTAAAAAAATAATTGTACGTAAATTAACCCAAAATCAAATAATCAAACTGAAGTTATACAGGCGTAAAGTAGGTATATATATACACTTTCGATTTTTATTACTTTTTCTGCTAACAAGCTCTGTTATTGGATGTTCCTATAAACAATAAATAGACACAAATAGTACAATTTCCTTAATGTAAGTTTTGTAAAATCTAAATAGATACATCTTTTTTTAAAGTTAGCCTTTATTTGAAAAATAAATAGATACCTATATTTCGTGATACGATTAATTTGCCTCTGGTGTCATATCACGTGTTTATGACGCAATATTAATATGTAAACTTATGCATGCATATTACAATCTACTGTGATTGACACAAGGATATAACATCTTCAATCACCGGCAGATATCGCCATATATCGATTAATATTGGTATTGTATACATGTTACTTGGACCGTTTCAATTAGTAGCTCACAACGCTGTAATACCCTTCATCGTAAAGGATTCCTGGTATTCGGATAGCCGACGCGTCTAGCGATATGTATAGTGTATATATACATGCTATTATGTTCACTATGATTAATATAAACGCCCAAAAGCGCAAAATAGAGGACAGTACAGACGTTATCTACCACGCAGGTACGCAGTCAATATCATCGTATGCATCAATGTCGGTTGCTTCCATCGAATATAGTCTATACTGATGAAACATTTACCTGTATATGTTTATTACCTTTTAAAGTGGTAGTATAATTACTTTTATAAAGTTTTTTCATCTCATATTTAAATAATTTGAGGTTACTCTTCAACAACGCTCATTCTGTAATAGAACCATATTCAGTTTTAAATATTCGCATACTGTTTATTTCCTCAATTACCTTGAATCAATCGCCGGATCAGACGAGGGACTGTAGCTGGGATAGGCGGCTGGTGGCTTGTGCACAATAGGAAGCCAATCCTGTTCACTGCACCAAGCCGAGCCCAGGACGAAGCATAGTATTATAATCCGCATTTTCTGGAAAACATATATCATAAAACACGTGTAACAAACCATTTCCAATATTGAATTCATATCATAATCTTTGCGATGGCAGAACAGGATTTTTTTTTATTGGAGCTGAGCTCTCTGTTGCTTTTTATAAAGTTAAATGCGTCGTCATTCGCTAAAAGGATATGAATAAATCCAGCTTAAGACTTCAGTGGAATAGAGTCAAAAGGCAAAGCATTTAATTAATTAGTTTTTACACGTGTATGAATTTATGTTAGAATATAAACTAATTCAATTTTGTAAGCATGTAAACTATTTATGTTATGAAAATAAGTATTATCAAAGCTTTATTAAAAGGTAGGACGAGGTGATATTTTCATTTCACCAATTGATTAACAAAAATTACATGATACAATTAGGTATGTGGAGTAACTAATTTGTATGCATATTATTAATTAATTTAATTAATAGTTATTAAATATACCGAGATAATAATGAGTTCGTGCAACCCGATCATGGTAATTGTTTGTAATATGCCAATCAAATATTTTATGATACAATTTCTTGTTTATATGTACGTAGGACTAGGTTGCAGTTTTGTTAAAATATTATTTAAGGCATAGGACATTTATATGAAGAAATTATGTAATATATTTGAATATAAATGCACACAGCATTTCCATTTAAAATATGAGTATTCATTATAGCTATCGTGGAAATCTTTTAATAATTTTTTTTTTATAAATATGTATTAAACAAAAATTTAAATCTCGTATACAATATCATAAACTCTTACGAGACTGTGTTTGATTTTATTATTATATCTCGATTCGTTCTATCATATACATCTGATGGAACACAGCCACACAGGTGGCGACAGTGCATTCTATCGATTTTGTATAATTGTTCGGATGTAGGAAGCAAATTACAAATAATTACTTCCACGAAGCTTTGGGATGGGGCTGGGTTGAACTCGGAGTAACTATGCTATGTCATCGTGTAATTATGTCCTTTTATTATCGTCTTTACATTTAAATACCGCGTTGAGAGATATTATTATAGCTGTGTTTGGATTAATTTGTGAGCGCTGGGACCTTAATACCTCGGCTTATCTCCAGCAATACAAATTAAGAAATTGAGTCGATTATATCGGTTCCCAATGATACGCTCATGCCATTTCAAACCGGTTTGTTAAGATATGAATCACGGTGTTCAATTTATTATGCAATGGTACCGATGCTGACGAAACGGCATACACTTGAATACATCAGTAGGCGTGATAGTACCCAGTTGAGTCTAGAACTACTTCACGTTTAATCTTTAACTACTAGGTACTAGATAAGCCACTCTGTTACGCCCGTCCTTGCTAATGTGCGAGGTCGTAATGGTGTTACTGCTCTTTAGTTTCAAATAGAATTTAGAAAAGTTGATAAATCTCATGCACATAACAGAACATAAAACTTTGTTAGTGAAGGTGGGTAGAGCTGTGTAGTGAAGTTTAAATTTCTTTTCAGCATGCATCTAATATAACATTTAAAATATAACGTCTGCATAAAATTGCTCGTAATGATAATGCATTTAAATCGTCGTGATATAAAAATAATTTCATCATCGATGTGTTTTAATGTATTCATACGAGAACAAATATAGATTTAGGTAAGGTAATTACATAATCTTGATGACAAATTGAATGAATTGCACCTTCGATGTAAAGAACTGTTACGAACCTAATAATTATAAGTATATTGCGTTGGTTCATATGTTATAATGTTGCCTCAAAATATACCGGTTTCTTGAACTAAAAAATCACGCAACTGTAGCACTTACGACTGGGTTAAAGTGAAAACTTATGTACATTATAATCTAAATTGTCCTTAACTTAGTTTAATACTTATTCATCGAACAGCCTATATTTGTTGCCCCAACAGTGAAATAGGCCTCCTATAGGTGTTCAAACCATAATTCACCACACGGGCAACTTTTTGGTTTGCCAGTGTTTCTCATGTAATACACATTACGGTCATGTCACTATTTATCAAAGGATTAAACTTTAGCACTGACATATCTACAAATATACTTCCTAATATCAGAATCGAATTTAATACGCTTACAATTTATTTATTGGATTATACATTAGATGGATAAATCATTTCACCTCAAATGAAATAGTATGTCAATGCATTGCGTGGAAGATTTACAGGTAATTCGTTTATATAGTGCGGATTACGCTGTTAAGCTTTTAAAACAAATATCTGCCATTCCATGAAACGTTTATGGGATTTGTGAGATGGGATGCATTCGTAGTAAAACGTTGCAGGACGTATTTCGAATTTATAATAGTGTTGATATTATTGATAATTTATGTACAAATTTCAATTTGTAATATTATTTTGATATGTGAAATTTTAGGTGGTTTGGTATGGTCTAAATGTGTTAGAGACGATGCATTAGCGAATAGTTGTAGATACTACCATTTTCTAAACAGTATATTTTCTTATTTTTTATTTGATATGAATGTGGAAGTCGAGTCGTGCGACGGACGATTGATATTAATGTGGCGCCTGATTATATAACATTTGAGCAATTTTTTATCGTTTCGTAAGTTAATTATAATTTCGTAAAGGGTTTATAATCGTAACTGAATATAGATTTTTATCACAGAACCCATGCTCTTATGTAATACACTTATCACGATATAGAATCGGTGATTTCTTTGCGCGGAATTCCGGTTGATCCAGCGAGTACTGTCCTCTTTAAAGTAATCGTCACGCTTTCTAACTAGCTTCGATATATTATTTGTTTTCAAAGCTTTTATTTGCATAGAAATTATTAAAAAAATCGCACGAAATCTCTATTGAAACATGTTAAATTGAAAGCATGTTTGCACGGCTTAAAATTCGAAAGCTCTTAAAATACACAGCAAAGGTCAACTAGGATTACACTAAAAACAATTTCACTAATATTCTCATTAAAACAGAACATCATGGTAAATATATTCGGCTTAATTGTTATTGAGTATTAATATTATGATATGAGAACTGGTATTCGAAATTTATAACCGCTCTTATTGCTTAAATGAAGTATGTTTAAGTACTTATATAACACAAATGTAAAACAATTTTACAATGAATGACTATTCCAATAAATACCACTGTAATTGAGGTTAGCGTTGAAATCAGACTGGATGCAAATTAAATAGAAATTTAAATTCTATGTGCGTCATTTAACTTTAT
The DNA here is from genome assembly GCF_012273895.1 of Zerene cesonia. Classification (NCBI taxonomy): domain Eukaryota; kingdom Metazoa; phylum Arthropoda; class Insecta; order Lepidoptera; family Pieridae; genus Zerene; species Zerene cesonia. The sequence continues at coordinate 5,684,767 of NC_052122.1, read as the reverse complement.
AAATGTTGTACCAGTATACGTTGTCTGTGATATTTTACTGGAAAACGATATGAGATACTCACGCTAATTTTTTCCATTCACTATGCTTTGAAATTTCTTCGAACCAACGCGGGCATATAATATTAAATTTATCTATCAAAGTTTTTTCTATCGTTAATTAATTAGTTTTATACGAAGGATATATGACTTCACTCGTGAGTACTTGTGACATTCGTTCTATTAATGCGATATTAACACATGTAGCTATATTATATTCGAAATACGTTGAGCTAAGCTGTCAATAGTGAGGGTTACGCGATATGGATAATCCTTCCCTGCATAATAGACTACGCTTTTGCCAAAAGCTTATGCATAATGAAAGATGTAAATCTGTTCACCAGCAGTTATAATAGCATAAAGCAGTTATATAGCATATAATCCGCAAGGCAATTTATTGACAAGCGTACAATACTAATATCATCAGCTTCTTGTCAGACGCAGTGAGTGAAATTTTTATTCGGGAAATATATGTATGTTAATGCCCACACGATCGGTGACACATTTTTGAAACTTGTCTCCGCGACGCAATCCGTCGATTATTTGTAAACTGTATATGTAACATTACGCAAAGCTTGTTACATTTACGTCGCATAATAATAAATTATCTCAATTCTAATTGTTTACGCGTCTTGTTAGCACTCAGCGACTAAGTAGCCAAAAGGCAATAATTATGATGCGATAAATTCAGCGTTGCGTTTTTTTTCTGCACGTGTTAATTGCGGTATGCAGTAATTAAGTGAAAGTGTTTAGATATATTGTTATAAATTCGCACCCACCAATCCTTTATACAACGCTATTTTGATACATAATTAGTGATTTAATACAACCCGAATACTAGTGTGTCTCGTATTACGTAAAAAAATGAGCAGTATATCCATTTGAGAGAACTGAAATTCCCAAAGTAAATAAAAATGCCATGCATTCATTAAGCTCATTGTTCAATAAACGCAACTTCAATATGAAATCATTGTCATCTCTCACACGTCGCAACGGAAAATAAATAAAGCATCACTATTGCATTGGAATTCAATTCAAAAGAAATAATTAACGCGCCTTGTCATTGGTGACGTTAACATCAGGTAACACTGCTCAGAGAAAGTGTTCACACCGCAGGAGAGTTTCGCGCGAATGTTTATTTCACGTATGATTACATGTTTGCATATATTCATGCACATAGTAAGCTGAATTAACTGTTGTTTATTTTGCGATAGCACTAACGTGTCTATTACGCATAGAAATTATTGAAGAATTACATCAATTCATAGATCGCAACTAAATTAATAACGATCATCACACCAAAATGTAAACAGTAGATATACCCTTGTATTAACTAGGTATGCGCCATGCGTGATGCAGTTCGTCGAAATTGAATTTATCGCTATGTGTCCACCCCACTGTGCGCCGTCAGAATACTAGGATTCAGATAATTGAATATATCAATGAACACCAAATTTACATCCATTGTTCAAATATACGTTTATTTTTGAGAGTGGTTTTGAATTCTTTATAAGTTTGGTTTAATGAAAGTCTATATTATTAATGTGATAATATTTACTGGCATACATACGTTTTATTGTACAAGAAAATAATTGGATACTCTAAGTTCTTTTTAATCATCGCGCACGCAGTCTCAATATCCGGAAGCGTTACGTAAAGTAAGACGGCAGTTAGAATAATTTCACTCGATTACGACTACATCCCGCATACGAAAGTTTTTTTGTTGTTGATGGAACATTCCGTGTGCATATTGTTTACTCTGTGAACGGAATTGGGAGAAGTGTTATTTCTTAATTAATTAATGTCAATACATTTTGATTACAAACGTTTAAAAATATAACGACAAGATGTTAAGTTACACTGTTAGCCGCCTGAATATAACAGTAATTTTACGTTAGTTTTAATTATATTTGGTCTGATTAACAATATCAACAATTAAAACTGTATTAGGATATTGCCCCAAAAAATGCATTCAGTAAGTAAATTATTCCACTTAATTGATTAAATGACTCATTGTAATGCTGTAATATTACGTGGCGATGTGATGATAAAAAATGATACACTTTAACTGTCACGCATTGAGTCTTAACTAGGTCTATATTAACATATTACTGTCCAATACACTAATAAAGTGAAAGTATGTTAGAAATATACTGTTTTTATATTGTTTTGTATTGTATCTTTCAATTGATTTGTGTATTAAAAGATACGATATTATATTCCCGTTGATAGCGGTTGGAGTCTAAACGATATCACATATCAAGATGGATCTTTCCAGAAAATTTGTTATCCAAAGGGCATTTATATACTCAACTATAATATCATATTTCTGTTCCGTCTATTCCCTATTATTATAAAAGCAATTGAAACTGAATTCGCAAACAGATTTATGATTGTTTTTAATATCAATTTTCATCTACTGTTTTCTTTATAGGTGTATTACCTCAAGATTAAATAATATATAATCAGAATTAATAACGAAGATAACAATCTTGAGTATAAAATGAAGTACAACCAAATCAGATATTTCATTTTAAGCACATGCCTATGTCACCGTAAATTGTTAGCACAGTTGGATAATAATATTACCCGCGAGGTTGAAATCCGTCGAAAAATTTTGATCTGTACCCTATATACCTTTAGCGACAATTTAACGAAAATTTAATTATTTTTCTGTAAATGATCTATCGATTCTGTTTATTGAAAAACTATAAAGTTAGACTCTGAAATCTGCATCAGACTCACAACTATTAGTATTCGCATTTTAGTATAACGAAAATTAATACGATAAATGTCACGCAAGCGTTACGGATCACAATTTTTCGACAATTACCAACTCTCGAATTAAATTGTAATCTAACAGTTTTTACAGTTTTACGGCAACATACAGATAAGAGTCAATTTAATCACAAATGTGGTATACCGTAATAGCGGGGGAGAAAATCTTATTACCCACGCATTCAACCAATACAATCATACATGTAAGGTAAATGGGAACATTTTTAAATTAAAATGTATAAATATATTTCATTACAATGAAATCGAACAAATGAATGTTTTATATTCATAAAATAAATACGCTTTTCCTACGAATATCAATGAGATATGCAACACGAGACATTATTTACACATGTATAATATCGTAACTTAAAACGAGAGCGAGATGTTTTTGTTATTGACTTCGTATTTAATTTATATAAACTTTTAAAACCAAGCAGACTGAATATTTGTTTCGTTTTATGGCTTGGTAATGTTTCGATTTTCTTTTGTGTGTACGCAGATGATTATGATGTGCGATTTCAACTTTCTTTTGAAATGTGTCTTATTAAAAAATTAATGTATAAACATAAAATATTTTTACGATGACACACCGCTTATAAATAAATAACATATTGATAGATAACTACAACCGAATAATATGAGCCATTAAGATTCTTGTTCTAGATTTATATTGATGTGAATTAATTAATTGGTGAATGAAGTCTTCACAAGAAATCAATATCCTGTAGATAGATACGTATCCACACTAATTAATATTTAAATAGGCAGGTGATAAATTTCTTATTCCACGATCTGATATCATGCTGTGGTCATTCGATACAATATTAGTTATTTATCATTTATAAACAAAATAGAATTTTATTTGCCGTAATTCTGTCAAGCTCTTATTTCGTGGAAACAATAGATAATTGATCCTTTCAATTATGTAGGAAGTTATTTCATTTTCTCTTAATTAATTACGCCACCGTAAATCATAGATTATTGCTTGTATATTTGTAGATATAAAGAAAGCAAATGCTCTAATTTGATGTTAAATTTAGCATTGAAATGCTTTATAATGAGTTTTTTTTTTAATAATAGAAAAAGTAATGGACCTTATGCCTATACAAATGTTCATGGGCGGTGGTAGCGCTTACCATCAGGCGACCCACCAGCTCCATTGCCGACTGTGACATAAAAAAAAAAACGGGCGGCCAGGAGGCTAGGTGTTAGACGAAAGGTTGAAGTTGAGTATCGAAAAAGACGCGATAGCGAGGACCTCGGTCTTAAATCAAAAAGCAGGAGAATTGCAGCGGCAAATCTATATTTATAAAACAAGGCCCAAGGTATATATAATTCAAATCCCTAAGTGCCACTTTCTATACTTTATTATTTATTGTTGTTCAAATTGTATCACATACGTATTGCCAAAGAAAAAAAAATGAAATAAAAAACTATTGAAATGAAAAGTTCGAAGTGTATGTAAAAATACAAAAATTAAAGCACTACCAATATCCAAATTTGTACTCGAGTATATTTCTATAGATTCCCTTCTATTCAAATATATTCGTGTCAAAATTGTGAAATACGGAAGTAAGTTCACGGTCAGTATGGATTTGGCTAAGTGAATCGAATGATTTCTTTTGAATTGTTTTTCAGCTAAAACCCCTGCTAGGAAGGTCGCTTAACAATATTCTTATAATCCTATTTTTATATTGAACAACTTTTTTAACTAGTTCTAAGTATGTTTTTATAAACCTCGATTTGTAATACATGAACATTATGTTTAGACGGTGAACTTATTTGCTATTTTATAAATGTTAAAATGGCCGATTTTTCAAGTTTGGTCATTACTTATATTTCCAATAAATTAAATAAATTACATAAATATTTCTTGTAAAATGTGTAATTGTTAATACATTCACCACAAATGAAAGTTAAAGAGTTATAAAATACAGGCCTTGCTGTTCATTATAAATTATTTCTAAGCTGTACATATAACCTAACCTAATATTAAATTTTTTTTTTTTTTAATATAAAGTCTCACCACTTGTAATCTAAAAGACATCTGCGTATTGGACTTGTGTCCCTACGTAAGTCTTCCTATGAAGGGGGTATCTCTCTTCTGGTGCTCCCGTTAATTATGGAGAGATATAGTAATAATAAAGAAATAATTATTTGTGATCAAACTTATATAATTTCATTGTAACGAAATGTAGAGCTTCATTTCGAGAAATCCGTGACCACGCTCGTTCATAATTAACTGTGACTTGAAATGCTTTTATCAATTTAATTCACACCAGTCATGCAGGTCTTTACCTAGAACTGATAATTAAGCACATCTAGCTAACACATTTCCTGAAAAATTGAATATTCAGCCCAAGCGCATCTCTTCGAATAAGTTCGTTATGCTTCTTTAATTGTTTAAAACAACGGTACGGAGTTTTAACGAGATACAGTGGATATAGAGATGGACTATATGGATATACTAGGAATTCCAACGGAGTCCAGGCAAATTGGCAGAAAGGTTTTACAGGAATAATAAAGTGATCTTGACAGCGTTCTATGAAAAAAGCGCTGTTATCGAGTTGAGTTCTGTGTAAATCCTGGCATTCGAATAATGCAAGAGTAATTCAGAATACTCGTATTAACATTTTAATGAAATAATTTCAATATTGTGTCATAATGATAGTTAAGGTTACTCTTATGAACATATCGGATTTAATTATCGTATCATTTTCATGTTTAAATGGATGAAAAAACAAGCAGTGTTGCCAACAACTGTGCAACATGTTGCTAGATGTTTTTGTTGCTTGTTTAGCACGAATATAGGGGCTAAATGATCACGGCGTGTCGTTGACACGATTAACCTTCCTAAGTGTCAATGCCAGCAAAGCTTCGTTTCTTTTAGTTTAGATTTGATAGTATGTTTTGAACAATTCCGTCAGATCAACACAAAATTTACTTTTGTTTGAGGAATTATGCGAAATTATATGAATAAAAACAGTTTCACGTTTGGTAATATTTGTTTTGTAAAGCTATTTTTAATTTTCTCATAATATCTTTTTATACAATTTGGTAGGTAACTGTATGTAGTTATGTATTGATTAAGATTATTATTAAATCACGGTGTTTAATGACAAAACCCAATTATGTATAGCAAATATCACAAATGGATTAATTCCAAAAAATCCTTATTCGAGCTTTTTGCTATATTGTTTAATAAATTTTAATAATTTTACATATTATATATTACTATACGATTATTATAGAAGTTCAAGTTTAATCTTAGAATATTAGATTAACGTGTTATTACTTATTATTTAATGCATAATTTTATTAAAAAACTTAAATTGAACAAATAAGCACGATTTAAATAATACTCTAAAAAACGCGCGATCATGCTTAAATCCATGTTCATTTACAATTACACCTTGCCGAACTATAATATACGAATCGATACATTTATGAATGATAAAAGAGTCGACTTGTATATGATGTAAAATCGCTTTGCTCTTATAACGATCGCTTGGCTTATACAAAATAAATTGCCGCCAATAAGTAAATATTACGTGAAGCAGAAACACTTACGACTTTTGCACGATAGTGACGCGGGCGCACATTCACTAAGCAATACAACACTGACCAGATTTGTCGCCACCTGGTTACCAGACCACCCCACTCGACCGATATGCGTCTTATGACATTATTGTACCATTTTGTAATCGCGTTACGATAGATGCCCCCGAACAATATGTTTTACCCAACATCAGTTTATCTTAATATGTCCATCCTGACTTGTGCACGCGCACTCCCTGAATTTCATAATGACGTACGTTTATAAATATGAATTGGATGTCTAAATAAACAATTTTAAAACGTGCCTATTATTTGTTAAATATAAATAAATTATAATATATTTTTTTTATTACCTTAATAAAATTATTAGTTTGACTTATGGTATACCTAATAAGTGTTCAGCTAGGCTGAAGGTTCTTAACATGATCAATTTCGTACCAGGACTTAATAGAATTTATGTTTACCTAATTAATATAATTATAAAGATTTTTTATTAATTAATTGATTCTTCATAGACTATGCAATTAATTTTCTTTTCTTAAAACTCAGTGTTCCAATATTTTTATTCTTAGTAGGTATCCTTAATAAAATGTAAGATCTTTATCTTATATAAGAATTAATTTTTTCCCATAAAGGAAATTTTATATTAAAAAGAGCACTTTGTTCAAGCAAAATGGTTCGTAAGTATCGTAATATCTGTAAGCTGCTCTTATCAATTTAGAGAAGAACGAACCTTTATAGGATTTACTTCTTTTTGGAAAATATATACTGCTTTGATAATAACCTGCATATAAGAAAGGAGTTTTTTGCTTCTCTCACGCAAAATCATCTGTTGGGATCTTTATGAAATTTGGTACAGGGATAGGTTATAATCTGGATTAAAACACGCTACGTTTTAGTCGGGTACCATGACCTAGTATTATATAAAGATATAGGTAAACAGTTTAAGCCCAAAACAAATTTGAGATGCTTAAAGAAGCTGTGTAACAATTTGTTGATGAAAGCTTTACAAAAATGGTTAAAACAAGTTATTAAATATAATTTATTGCTGGAGAGACTGCATTTCCTTGCAAGCAATCAATTTTCGCAATTAAATTTAAATTGTTTACACATTTTGTAACGTGGGTTGTACAATTATAAGTATAGTTAATTAAACGGATTATGAGGGTACGAACTGCGAATAGCGAATAAACGATTTCAATACTAAATAAATTGTTGAAATATACAATCATTCTTTAGTTAACGTTTATATCATAAATACAGAAACTATTGATGAAAATGCTAAATACTCATATCAAAACATATAATTCTGTAACTAGACGCAAATTTCATTCATCATTTTTTCCGAGCTGAAAATCCGTGGTGGGTTGAGCAGTGGTGACGTGGGGAGTGCGTGAAACACAACTTTGTATATTTTTCTACATTCACTTCATTCGGTTTGAAAGATCATGTTGTAAGAAACCCTATGTGCACATAGTTCTTGACTCTTTAAATAATTAGCTGGCTGAACGGCTCGTCACCAGCGCAAATGTTTGTTTCACGCCATTGCACAGCCAGCTGACGTAGAATTCACCACCCCACAACCACCTGATGCTTTTAATTTGTTCAAGATAGTGAGTGAACTATAATCTGTAGAATTATCAAGCCGGAACAATTTGTCTAAAGAAATTATAACAATTTTAAAAAGTCTATCCGGCCGAAGCCGGGGCGAGCAGCTAGACCTATGCATAGGAGGCTATTATGAAATATATTCATGAGTGGGTGTGCCTTGATGCTCAACACGCCACGAGCACTAACTAACGTATATTCAATTTTGTACTTTTATTCTTTATCAGGGAATGTTATCATTTGTACTTGGACACCGTTTAAATGGTGATTATTCATCACAAATATATACTTTATTGCTGTGAAACTTAAAACAAATTGCGGTGTTCGCTATCAGACAACCGGTTGAAAGGACAAAGAAAAATGCACTAAAAACAAATAAAATAATATGAATTTTAATTATAGATTTAAATAAAATATGTATGATTTTAAAACTAAACGGATCAATGAAATAACCTAAAATAATAAACAAAATACTATGCATACATCCACAAATAGATATATGTGATTTAAGACACATTTATACGAGGGCCAGGGGAAAAAATCCTAAGAATAATTAATTTTACAAGTATTGAACATCTCTTCTTTATTGGATCAGGCAAAGCATTCCATAGTTTATTAGCTTTAGGAGACAAGCTTGATTCTTAGTTCGATAGAAGAATCTCCATTTTCATCTCAGAATACGAATTAATCTTTAAGGTATTGCGTTTCGTTTGATACACAGGTTATATCTGTACTGCTCCTTAATATAAATGCAAAAGGGCATTGGCGGGTGGTTGTTTTTCTTTCAAGTTGCAGCGAGCTAGTTTATGATTTGATGTTTATGTATGGACTTAGTTAGAAAGCCAAAAAGACAGCTCTGCTGCTTTTTTGTCTCTCCCATGACATCAATTGTGATAAAATCGAGCGGTCGGACAATATGAAAATTTAAAAAAAATCGGGCAATTTTAAAATCGTTTAAAAATTATCAAGCGGAATTTGAAAATAAATATACAAACATTTTAAACGTTTTTGTAGTCGAAAACATTAATTTCAACTTACATCGATTATACTGCGATATTATTGTGACCTAAATTATCTCAATAATTATAATATTTCAGTGGAAAATATTAATGTACTCTGGAATTTTGTATGATTATTTATCAATAATTACACTTGCTTGTATAGGTACGACCTGTCGACTTTCCGTGCGATTTTGTTTATTTTAAAACTGTTTTCTTTTTGCTGCCTATAGATAATCAAGTAAATACGAATAAAACAAACATATGCTTATTATCCTTGCCTGTCTGACTCTTTTTCACGTCATTGAACAATCCATGAGCGAAACTCGGTACAATGAACATTATTTTAAAACACGGAGGACACATGTTAGTTTCTGTTCCGGAAATCACTCTGGACAATAACTACGCGGGGAAAACCCCGTATGTCTCTCTTTCTTTTGTCTTTTGCTTTACTACGCGGGAGAAACCGCGTGCGCAAAGCTAGCATATGCTTATACTACTTGTTGTATACTTCATGTTTATACGCAATAAATATTTTATAGACCCGAATGGGATGTGGGTGCCACCCTTCCTTCCGCAGGCAATTGGGTTGAAATAATAGCATTTAATTTGTTGCGGCGGGGGTACAAGACACTAATCGTTACCCGAAATCAATGAATTCATGAAAATCTTATTTCTGTTGTATAAGTAATATTTTTATGATCTGTGATCCGCTCTTGTACGGGTTAATGTCGTAATATTTTTTATATGTTGAAAAAGTGATTCGAAATAATGGATTAAAAATAATACCCATTATTCAATTGAAGTGCTATGCTATGCTTGTATAGCATAAAGCGTAGAGCGGATAAAGAGATAAAATTGAAATACATTCACTTGAAATTATTCCACGAATTTTGTAAATGCCGCTGAACAGACATCGATGAACATGCATTCCATATTGGAATTTCGTGTAATACTTTCAACACAATATTAATCTATAATATGATAGGTTTCTATATTATTGCTTTCAAATTGATCATTTACCATTATCTATTATAACCTATCGTCACAATAAGAACCAATCAATTATCAATGCGGTATCGTGTTGTATTAATTCAAAAAGCAGGAAGATTGTGCACTAGACAAGGCGGATGAACATACCTACTGTTATTGTAGCGGATGTGCGATAGTTGCGTTCTATTATTTTTTATATTTACAATGCTAAGAATGTATTTGCATAACTCTACTTCGTATTTGTTATCTACATATATACTGATATTATTATAAAGTTACCTTCTTTTAGGTTAGTTTATAATTTTTGATATTGCGTTCTTTCAGAGTGTACCTAATATTTGGATTTACTGAATTGAATTTAAGAATGATTTTTCCGAAACATAGCCACATTGGCTGTGAGTGTTGTCTGTGATTTATAGAATATAATTTATTACGTTTTTATTCTATTATTATTGAAAAAATCATGTCGTACAAATAAAAATTTATTATATGTGAATATTATATTCAATTTTAAATCTATTTCTGTCGATATCAATTTGATCAAGACTCGTGTTGCACTGAAAAATGCTTGAAACCTTTAAAGCTAAAAGTTGAAGTTTGATATAGGTACTTCCTCTTACAGGGAATCGAGTCCCGTTTCAATAATTCAATATATAAATACATTCCTATACAACATTTTATGCAAAATGCAATGCTTTCTAGGTAAACTTTGTTAGGAATTATTGTGAATCTCGATTATAAATTGATTTATTTTCATGGAACAACAGAAGAGCTAGCTTTCGTATAAATACTGAATACGTTAAACAACTTTTCTTATTGTTGAGATCATATTATAACTATTGAATTACATATGATGTATTATCTCTTGGAGATGTTTTATTGAAATTATATGTTAATGAATAATGCATACACTTTTATGCATACAAGTATGAAGGAGTATTACAATGGATATTACTCACGTGGCACTTGAAAGGTTTAATAAAGGGAATTCAATGAAAACTTTACATCGATGACATAAGGTATTATAAGTTCGTTTCCAACTTGATTAGGAATTATGTAATGTTTCATATAGTTATGATGAAATAGCTAAAAAAAATGTTATGTCGCTCTCATTACGTTACATTGTTCATTTTATTTGACTTTCTATTTTTCACTAGGATTTAAAAGGTATTTAATTTAAAATAGACGTAATAACTTTTTAAGTATAAAGTGAATGTAAATGAAATGAATTAGAATCAGTCGCTGTGACACGGATCAGTTTTGCTGTATTTCACGGAATGTGTTTTTGTTCTTTGTACTCCATTTCCCAAAACATTTTGCTGTCCTGTCTATAGAACCCGTTCGTATGCTAATGTTAATTATGCACCTGTTTATTGAAATGCCTATTTATGAATAGGGCTAATCAGCAACCCCCGAAATATCTGACCCCAATAGCTCAGGACATACAATGGTGATAAATTATTGATATACGTTCCACGAAAACGCGTAGGAAGCCTCTACAAAATATGATTAACATATTGTTATGCCTAATAAAACAACATTTCTAGTGCAAATAAAATTTCTCTACCAAAAAAGGTCACCGACGCTCAAACTAATATTAAGAATAATATACTTTCTTACTTTAATTTTTGAGATAAGGCACAGGTTTTTAGAATTAAATGGCACTTTCACATTGGATTTTATATTAAAATTACGTCTATTATTAATATAATTTATTTAATCGTTTTAGGCCGAAATGTGATGGCTTTTCTGGTTTACGTTTATCAAATACGTCAAGTGGGTCACCGTACATCCCCTACTTGTGGACATGTTTTGCCATATGAGGTGTTGTAATCATGGGCGTCATAATTTGTCGAAATGGCGCCCGCTATTTAAAAAGGGGAGGGTTGGGGAGTTATTAATTATTAAAATTTTTGATGACTGGGAGATTGCTGTATATATATGCTGTATATGTATATATATGGTTATATAATATGGTCTTTTTTATAATAACATTTTTATTTACTCTTTACTATGTGTGACACAATCAGTCAGAACATTATTGGTGATTCATTGATTATATTTATTTATCCTATCCTTTCCCTTGTTTTCGACAAATTATGGCATCAAGCAAATTAATTCATTTACCTGAATCCTGAATTTATATTAATCTGAATGCAATAGACCTATCAATCGATATCGAATCAATTTAGAGGTTTCACAACCTTTTTGACTTGCAACACAAAAATGACGCTATAATAACACAAAAAATCAATCCGTTTAAAACCTAATTACAGATATACTTACATAAATATATTATTATTGTTAAATTCGTTGCTTGTATCCATTGTTTAAAATTAATAAAGAAAGAGAGGGGGAGAGACAAAATATCAAAATATAACTTGTTTTAAACCAACGTAGAAAATACTTAAAAAATTCAAGAAGTTCAATCTAATTTACTCAAACCGTTCAATAAGGATACACACATTGTCATAAAAGCTTATATTGAATAATTATAGTGTCCTTTATTACATTTCTAAGATAAATCCAAACCATGGTTCGTTCAAATAGTGTAAACATTTCATGCAATATTGATGCGTTTTAAACTAGATATAAATACGAGTTCTATGTACCTGATGCAAATTAAACTCATTATTAATTGTACTCGATTCGAGAACAAATTCCAGAGGTATGTAATGTAAATAACGTGTCGAGTTATGGTACAAGTGAAAGGATTTCGTAAGAAGATTCGAATATTGCGTGATAGACCATATTAACTTTGCCTTCTATATCAGCGAGATACAAAATTACTTGAATAATTTACAACACCAATAAGCCCTGGCAAATATTTACCATCTTTTTTATATTATAAGTAAGGAAATACAAATCGAGCGAATTTTCTGGCATTATGCCCTCAAAGATAACATATTAATATTTCAAACATCATAATTAAATTGAATTCTTCCCACTATGTGCTTTATTCCAATGTTTATGTTCAATACCTTACATCCTGTCATTAAAGATGATAAGTTTGAATTAAATCACGTCGTCTACGTATGAAATAGTATAAGCTTAAAACCTGTTTATTCTATTTGTTTAGCCATCTTAAACTTCTATTGATTAGACAAACATCATTAGCAATTACATTTGCAAAGAAAATCTAGATATATTCTTTATGGAAATGCGTATTATTGAATATAAACCTATGCTAGCATTCATTTCTCATGAACTAAGGATAATTTAAGTAGCGGGTGGTCTACAGTGAAACGCAGGATTGAAATAAATATGATAACCCTCAATTTATTCAGTTTCTATAACGTTTGATTACTTCACTACCTACATTAAATAGTTAAATTGCATTTTCATTTTATACAAATTGCATTAATTTTGTAAAGATACAAAAATATAAATATTTTAAATGATGATGCATTAAAAGAAACCACAAAGATCAGTTGTTTTCCTTGGATGTGCGCCACCAAACAGCCTTACCGGTGTTTTACTCCAGTCTATGTACAAAAGCTGATGATTCTCGATCAATGAATCCTCCAGAGAACATTTTTTATAATTTTGTAAAATAAATTCGATTGCAATATTCTTCTGCTTAACGGGCGACATTATATGGGAAACATCAATACTCTCATCGGGCTGAATATATAATAAACGATCGAACAACTCCAAATTTTTACAAACTTTCGGGCCTGAAGAAGATGCTACCTTGCCGTTAACTTTGTCTAAATCAGATGCGTATCTATTTATGTCGGGTACTTTAACTTTTCCACCTACTGAATTTCTATATTTATGCCCTCCGTTTGTACCAATTACCACGCGTCCATTCAACGGGTTATCCATTTTAACATTGTGATTGAAACTATTTCTATGGTAAAAAGGGTTTTGAGTTGGTCTATAAGTATATGGTGGTTCATTGCTGTTAAATTTATTTTTATTTCTAAAGTTGTGGCCAGGTAAAAAACCATGATTATATTTCAGAATAGACACCGATTCCGAAAAGGGATCCGAATTATTCGATATTTCCAGTGCTAAGTTGCGTCCTTTTAGTATTGCTCCGTCTATATCACTTTTAACAATTTTTTGGTTATCTGGAATATACTTTAGTCTAACGGGTGGTAATTTTTTACTAACGTCTATTATGTTGTTATTTTGATAATCATGGGTTTCTACAGACTCCATATTTATACGCCTTGGGGTATAGTCATTACTATAAGATTTTACATTGTGCCATTTATTGGAACCTGGTAAACTCCTCGTGTAAATATCACTTTTATTATGTGTTTTGTCCCTTTCAGTTGCGATATAATATTCGTTGGATTTTAAAAAAGGTAATATTGTAATTAGATTATTCTTCACATTTGAATCATTTGGTGTTGTCGTTTTGTTCAGATTTGAATCTGTATTATTCGAAAAAGGTTTAAAAATGTCCGATAAAATAATCTGGTCCGATATTTGACTATCGATATTTCTATAAACACGATGACCCTTGACAGGTTTTCTTTCATCTGCAATTGGGTTTGTAAGTGCAATGGAGTTTAATTTTGAACTTTTTATGTCGTTGTTGAGGTTTTTTAATTGTAGCTGTGACTTGTGAATATCTCGTTTCATAATCTTCAGTTGTTTATCTAAAAAAGGTCTTCTTTGTAGCTTTAACGGTGTGTATACTTTAGTTACTTTAAACACAGACGAATATGGAAATGTATCTGATATCTTTATAAGTGGTATTGTAGGAGGGACCTTTTTGTACTCTGTCTTTCCATTTATATTATTGCTTTTGATGTAATTTAGCACACTATTTGCAAAATTAGAACTTGTCCATTGTCCGTATAGTCTATGATCGTTCTTGGAATATGGTGCCGAATCGAGGCTTGCAATGGGAGCTTTATTTAATTTTACTGTTTTACGTGTATATTGTGCTATGTCATCGTTACCGACTTCAAATAGAGGTTTAACAATTGGCCGTTTCATTTTTACTTGATTAGATGCGTATCGCGAATAATCAAAATCTTGTTTCGTTGAATATGAAACACTTCCAGGAGTTTCATTATCTGTTAAAGGGTTGATTTTTGTTTTGCGAGATGACTCGGGGTTTATAAGAGATGTTTCTTTAAATTTACCAGTGCTTTCATTCTCATTCATGAGGTTCCAAAAGTAAATTCTGTCATCATCAATTGTAAGTTGCTTGGGTACAGGATATTCCGAAATAACTCTTTCATAATCATTTTGATTAATTCTTTTTGGCATTTTATGAAAACCAACATCATTTGCAACATTTTCATGAGTCGTTCTTACACTTATGAAACTTTGAGTATTACTACGAGAAGATAATGTTGTTGTTTCAAAGTCAGGTTGAATTGTACCGCTTTTTATATCACCAAGAACAATGTATTTAATATTTGTATCTCCCATAACTTTATTTTTGTGGAAATATTTTTGACGAAATTGCGGATTACGTTTCATCGTAAAATTTCGCTCTATTGTTGATGCAAGCATCATGTTAGCACCAAAAATTTCTCCTTCTATTCCACCGGATCCACCTAAAATTCAAATTAAATGTTCTCATCATTCTAAAAATTATATTTAAAACAAAAAATTCAGGCAACTAATAAGATTACCATTTTCTGTTGTTCCATATCCTAGTATTATACTGCCACTGGGAGGCAAAACAAATCCATTGAGCTGTAAAAATTGAATACCGATAAAAAAAAATGAATGACACAACTTAGAAAAAAACTATTTTTATATTTAGTTATAATAAAGTTAAATGTAAAGTTACAATTTCAGGTTATAAATATAATTTATATTAATTATAAACACAGGTCCCATTTCTAATATAAATAAATGTTGTCATGGGTTTAAAAACATGTATGTACTTATTTCGTAAAAAAAATAAAATTAATAGCTTTCGACATAGGCATATTATGTTACATTTGTTACACAATAATTCACAATTTTGTCACAGCACTGACGTGCCCCAGGTGGTCATGGTTTCGGCTTTCTTTAATTACATTAAAGTGTGACCTTGTCTTAAGTTTTAGCTTTCGTAATAGTAAATAACAATATTTGCCTCACAGAACATCATTGTTGATTCACGGTAGATTAGATATGATCTTATGAATCGATTGACAGTAAACATATTGTACTATAGGTAAGAAATCTTACACTTTCAGCCGCTTCACAGGAAACAAGGTGACCGTCAACATAAAGAGCCCACGCTCCGTAATCTGACTGATAGGACAGACATATATTATGCCATACGTCCTTCACTAACTCGACCGGGTTACTCGACGATATTTTACCATTCAAAGCAACTTTCATATATCGCCCTCCGGAGTCCAACCACAGCCTGACGACACGGTTATTTCCATGAGCTGCAATTGATTTATCAATACATTACTCTGCTTACTTTCCCCGACAAGCCGAAATACTTTGGGAAAACGATTTCCTAGCTTCATTGACGGCGGTGTAATTAAGTAACTTCTCAAGTGGTTATCGTATCGCACATGAGCGTGTACCTAATGAAGAAAAACGCGCCAAGTAGATCGTGAAGTCGCCAATCACGCTCATAAATTATTTATGCTACTTAATTAACTATCACATAATATTGAATGTATAATATGAAATTGCTAAATTTACATTAAACTATGTTGCATGTGTAATTTTTAACAGAATTTTGAACTTTAATTTTGCAATATTTGACCAGAGTCATCAAATATCCGATTTCCATTTATATGAAATTGAACGTGAATTTTAAATACAAAACGTTCTTTGAAGCCTCATGGATGTGCTAACATCCAAATATTGACGCGTAAAAGTTCGACGAATTGAAATTTAAAATGAAATATGTTTTGAAATAGGTACAAATAAAAACATTTTTGACAAAATACAACACCTAATATATGACATATAAAACAAAAACACCTAGCTTATGCTATATAAAACAAAACAGCGTAAATTGCGTATTATGTAAGTTTGGAAGAAATTTTGTTGTAGATAAAACGTATGCACTCTTAAATGTGCTCAAAATGATCAAATTGCGACATTGGCCGACTATCAGCTGCGGGCGATAAATTAACTTATTATAAATATGATTGAAAATAAACTTAGACGGTAGGTGGTGAAACAGATATCCGTGTTATACGTTCCCAGTGCAAGCCTATCACCCTAATGTGCCAAGTGTAGCATGTAATTAGCCGGTGGACGCTTCAATGCCTCGGGGGCTCCATACCCTGAACCTCATCAGTATAACTGGCGAACTGGGCCTGTAGTTCACGCTTTTCTCTCTCGGTGTTTAAGAGAAACCCACACTAAATGAGACTGACATAGGTGTAACTGTGATAAATTTTATGATACATTAGAGACAAAGAAGTGACTCAAGAAAGAGACAAAGAAGAAAGATATGCATAATTCATTATAATGACTCTATTTCGGAATATATAAAACAGTAAGTAAAACACTATAAAAATCACCTAAAAATCCTACGAACATTGTACCACTACGTTATGAAGCTTAAAAATTAGAACATAATCGTTTGTTCGTATAGGTTTCTTTGCATGAACTTGTTTCCTTTTACAAAAACCTTTGTAAATAAAATTGCTTTTATCGATTGGGTAGAATGCTTCGATGTAAGGGCAGGATGGCTATTTCCTAATCTGTCTGTAAACGTGCATTTGATGTATGTATCACATACGTTGTTTTAAAGTATAATACTCACTGACATAAGAAAAAATACTTTGTTCCCGATTAAATTCATATAATTTTATCCAAGTACAAAAAGTGAATTCTCTCATGGGCGGTGTTTCAACGTCGTACTGCAAAAACTGTAAACAAACATATTATGTTCAGGAGCACGGGTTGTTTTCTAAGATGTTTATAATAATTAGCCTTTATAGGTCAGACTTAGGCGTTATGGAATGTATTTTTGTAATAAAATGTTGAAAGCGATACAAGATAAACAACAACATTATAATCGGTATGAAAATAGATCAATAAAACTTTGTATAAAAAGATTCACGTATGTAAATATTCTACAAATAAACCAAATTTCAAAATAGCCACATGGATTTTCTAAAATGTTGAGTATATTTATTGTGAAATATTATTTGTCAATAAATGAGTAAATAATCTGAATTAAGGCTACCTTGTTCCATATTGAATGAGAATACGAAATTTTTTCATGCGTGCCTTAATCGTACTCTCTCATATTTTAACATTCACTTTTTAATTTGATCAAGAATAAGGTCTCATTATAGCGGATGAACATATTAAAAAATTACGTATGTGTGGTAACCAATCATGTGTAAACGGAAACACCTACTCTATAAGATTACAACTTGGTCGTATGTGACGGAATTTACATTATGAAATTAAAAATACAATATTAATTAATTCTCGTGGTGAGATTTCTGTTACCTGTGCAAATCCCTTTTGCGTCAAAATTATTTTGTAGACCGGCCGATTTATTGCACTGCTTACCGTGAAGATTGTTAAAAGATACATCCACATTTTATCTGAAATATTAGACACGGAAATATTGTGCAATAGGTAAACAATTCTGGAGAAATCTGATTGAAGTTTATTTAACTTTGAGAAAATATGCATCTTATGGCTGGTTTAATGTTAAATCCATATTAAAACTTTTCATTTCACTCTCATTCTGTTCAACTAAGCTCGCATGTTATTTATAGAATATTGATTGCAGTCATTATTTATTTAGCCTTTCTTCATTTTACGTTGGGTTTGATAAAGTTATAAAGTAAGCAAGTAGAGAGTAGACGTATTATAAAAGCAAAACACAATTAAGAAATATCCAGTTCAGGAACTAGTTTTGAGATAGTTGCATATATTATGTAACGCGGCTGATTGCTGTATAGACTACCTTCCAGCACTATAATGATGGCCCTTCTATAACAATAGTGAGAAAGTTGTCTAGATCGACTGCAATTTACTGCCTCCATTTAGTATTAAACTTTATGATAAAATTTTAATAAACTCAAACTCGTATGATTTTTGTGTATGTAAACTTTTCCGAGTATAAATGAAGTCAATTTTGTAACTAGGGTTGCTCTTTTTGCATATATTAGCATCCAAGTACAATAAATCATAGTTTTAATTAATTGGCTTCAACTATCCTGATATTGATTTAGAAGCTATATACGTATTCGACGATTCATCAACACATTCGCTTATTGTGTATTAACAAATTTGAGCAAGGTGATTATTATTAGTGTATTTAAATAAATTACTAGTACTAATTATATTTTCATCGCGTACCTGCTACGATGCTATTAAAACACTTTCATATGATTAATTTTCTTTACTTGTATCGTTTTCTAATTTGTCACTAAACTGTGCTTTCACCATACAAACAAATTGTGAACTGACTCTCTCCGCGGCAGGAGGATTGTTATTGCTTTGGAATTGTATTTATAAACGTACGAATACTTTACAGCACATTGTTGTGTACAGTGTGTCATCTGCATCTTCATCATATGAAAATTATTTCATTGCAAATATTATAGCACTTACCCGCCTGTGTGTACTCTGTACAGACTGACTCTTAAGTTTTGTAACATGTATCCCAAACGTGTACCTAAATAATACGCATGATGATATGGCGTAAGAATAATACCCCATTTTATATTGATTTAAACTTTACTATAGATATTTAATGAATTGAATTATATTTAATTACTCTTTAGTATTATTTATTTATTTTCAATATTAAAACGTAATTGATTTGAAACCTTGATTTGAACTTTTTATTTCCATTTATAAGTAGTAGTAGAAATAAACTTCTCATTTTGAAATAAATGTTGATGATTTAGAGCAAACCACCTGCTTACTACATGGGTCCTCCAGCACCTAGCACGCTGCCGAGGGGCGGCAGCGTCCTTCGGGCGTTTTCTCCCGCCGCGCCGCCCGTGCCGGCCGATCGCGTGAAAACCATTCCACCGCCAGGTACCTTCAACATATCCATTACATTTTAACAAGAATTATTAAATATTATCATTTATATCATTATACTTTTCAACACGGCTTATCCCAAATAAAATTTAAATATGGTATACTTGTGTACGTTGTTGGCATTGGGTACACAGCGGTGTGTGTGTAGGTGCTCCCCCGGTCAAGCCAGTGCGGTCATACGTGCCGGGGACAGGCTCTGAGAGGTGTTTCCCATTCTCCGCCGGCGATTGTCCCCGGGGTACCGATCAACTTTACACCATCCCCGGTAACCCCAACATCGCCCTGTGAACAAATTACTTTCGCTTCAACAACTAATTTGCTTCTCGCTTATTTTAGACATTATTTTTTTCAGCGATCTCAATATTGCCTGTAACCTGAAATCTTTGTTATAGTCCTTTAATCTACAGTGATGCATATTGCTATTTTCATTTTGTCTTAAACGTTTTAGCGTGTGTGGTCAAGATCTAACCAATCATATAGAGGTAATATAAAATATATGGTAGGTAATGTAGTATGTACTGTTGTTTAATATGAAAACAGTATAGCTGTATGCACTATCGGTGCCGCCCATTACTATAGATGAAGGAGTAGCTAGTTTAGATTGGTTAGGCAATAGGCATGTCATCACGAGATTCGATAGTTTACTTACAAAATAGAAGATAGGATAGGACAATTAGCACAACATGTTATGCTGAGATTTAATACGGCTTCCGTGGAGGTTTTTTAAAAGAAGGCCTTTATATAAAAGTGAGGAAGTTATTTTTTTGAAACCGTAAATAGTGTGCCACTTTACGGATATATTTACATTTTTTATGTAGATCTTACTATTTTTTTAATGCTCGTACCGTATGAACGATTTTTATTACTGATAGTTAACTTTTACTTTGTTATTAATTCATTTATTTTAATGTTAACTTTTTATATTATTACGTAACATATATGGTACCCATTTGAAAAAAAAATACTTTTTGCGTCTTGTTGATACTGAATTTATTAGTACGCATTTATGTGGATTAAAAACAATTACAACTTTTAAATAGTTCTTTAGAAACTATTTTGGGCTTTATTACATTACACTTAAAAAAGGCTTCATTTAAATGCAGAATCGCAGCTTTTTTTGTAATATTTCCAAGCAAATCTAGAAGAGATAAGTGTTTTACACTTCGCATGCTTCTGTGATATTTAAGTACTTTTCTAAAGAAGCTTTTGTGTGTCCACCTTAAACACAGTGTTTATGACATGTACGGAAAGTCAAAATATTTCATTCGGAATTATTATTTGTTACACCGATGTAATGATGTACAATGCTAGCAACTATTTACTTGAGTGAAATATAAAATTTAGCTTTCCGTATACTTCATATTACCTTCACCGTTCATAAAATAGAGATACCAATACAAATTAAATGGTCGTCAGCCCACTCCAGCGAGGGCTACATGTCGTCTCCCGAGCGAGGCTCCGCTAGAGTGCCCTACGAAGACCCGTACTATACGCAGTTCCTGGGCCCAGCTGCGGCCAGGCCTGCCATTAATCCGGTCATCGACGAAGAAACTAGGTAATTATCGCATAGTCAATTAGTCAATGTTGATTGTTTTCAAAATGATGCCCACGTTAAAGTTCTGTTCCAGTGATGCTGTGATCATAGACGACGCTTACCAAATGTATGGAGTGAACGCCATTACAACTGCGCCGCGACCAATGCCTCGACCCCCATACGATGCTAGGTAACAGAGTTGAAAATAGCGCACACGATAATTATATTAGGTGTATCTCATGTTCCGTTATGACTAAAGTTGTGAAATTGATATAATATCAAGTGAACGGTTACAAGCTGGGCGTTATTGTGGCCACAATATACTAGGGCAAAGCGAAGAAATGCTATCGGCGAATATGTTATAGGGCTTAATTTGTTTTCTCGGTGAACGTTTGCTTAATGAAAATATTTTAGGCTGGGTCCTCCTGTGGATGATATGCAGCGTCTTCGCGTCGAGAAAATGGAGCGGCAGCTCGCTAACCTCACTGGACTTGTCCAGAAAGCTCTTCAGGTACCCGGCGGGCCGGCTCCACCAACCGTTGCTCCTCGGCAGGACTTCCAACAACCGTCTACGAGCCGAGTGACAACCCAAGGTATGATTCGGTATTTTACAAAGCTGTGGTTTTACTTTAACAGCCACACTAAAACGTGTCGTTTAAAAATAAAATTATTCGAAAAACAATTAATTTATCATTGCCAATCGTATAATTGCAACGTGTATCCTGCTTTCATTTATTTGAAACGTGTGCTGCTAATAACCAATAAGTGTACTCGCGCGTTATGTAATGTACTTTGAGAATTAAGTTATATGATCTATATTTTGACAAGTTTGACTCTAGCAATATTATGTAATTAATCTAATAAGGCTAATTACTTTAATAAAGCTTTTTCACACGACCGATCTTTTATGTTTCATTTTTATTGGTAAATGATAAATTAAATTGCAAATAACAATTAAAATCGTAATAATAATTGGCTAAAAGAAAGACACGTTAACATGGCTTGCGTTTTCCTGCACTCAGATGCCGCACGTTTTGCCAGCAGCGAGAGACCTCCCAAATTGGGGAGGGACAGATTTCGTAAGTCCAATTGATCGCGGGCCAAAACTCTGCCGATGCATTGCTAATGTTAGTGACGAGTGACTACAAAATTTTCAACACTATTTGAAAATTTTGAAACGATATAAACCAAACCGCAAGGTGGCTCTACCATATTCAATTTAAATTAACTATCCGCACCTCATGACATGTGGAGAGGGAAAGCGAAACTTTCACTTCCAACTAAAGACGTCGCACGAGAACACCATGTTTCGGGAATATTCTACTCAATTCAACTCAACATTCGCAATGCATTACGCACAATTCGTACATTATCACGCCAATCGCTTGCTTGCTCAATCGTGTGATTTTATTTCCTTATTTTCATCTTATCAAACAATTGTATTGGGTCTGTAATTATCATCATCACGACACTATCATTCAACCGAGCTGTACGACGTCCCAAATACAATCGTTTTTGTTTGTTTTAATGAATTGTGGAAGTCGTAATTTATGCAACGGTTGCTGTATGCTGAGTTAACGTAAGATTTAGTATTCTGTAGGACAATAATTATAATGAGGCTCATAATAAGTGCATTGTATTTATTCTGCTGAGTAATTGTTACGGTTAGGTTCATTGTAGTTAGGGACGATACCATGAAGCATCTTGCTAATTTTCTAAGAGATGAGCAGAGCATCTTGGTAAAGTTAACGTAGCCAGGCTTTGTATCAGGATGAGGCAACATCATATAACATAACGAGTAGTTCCTAAGTTTGGATGATGCATAAAATATTATGGTTAAAGAGTAATTATAATTATTTTATTATTGTTTGGTTTTTTGTTGATGAATGATGTATGATATATCAGTAGGTATGTTGATGAGACGCAATGAGTCGAAGTATTTCTTGCATGCCCGTTTTGTTTGTACGACCTCCTTAGGGAGGACATGTTTAACCACCATTGAACGAAACCCGTTTCAACTTCGTCAAGATTTTGTCATTACATCAAACTTTATTTCAAACTCTTCACCCGAATTGGTTTATTGTGACACCTCATAATTCGAAAATTTCACAGTTCAATATTCGATACTTTTAAAAATGATATTAACACGCACCCTATTTTTCGGCAATTTTTCACATAAACCAGCTACAATAAATTTTTCTATGCGACACGGAGTTTTAATTCCTTTGATTTTCGTATAGTTCACCTGCATTACGTGTTGAACTAGTTTCCTCTCCGTTGACGAATGTCATTTATAATTTCAGAGAAGTCAGTCTCTTTTGAGAAATCGGTATCGTTTAGCGATGACCCACCAGACATGAACTCTCCCAAACAACACTCGCCTCAACACTCAGGTATGCATGCAATCTGTCTTCAATTATTAAGCTCATATACTAATTATAGTGATCGTATTTTATAGTCATTATATATATATAAGTATTTTAAGTAAATATAAATTTATACACCAATCTTTAAGTCTGTGTGTTTTCGATGTTTAGTTAATTTTGCAGGTATATGATATAGATATGAATCATAATAATTATAGTTCACAAATTCAATTTATGTATAAACATTACATGTGTTTGTATTGTTTATACCACTCATGAGGACGAATGTCGCTACCCTATCGTCACAGTTCATTTGATACTTTGGCATATTATATTCATCGATTCTACACCTACATTATATTAAAATCATACGTTATTTGAAATTGATTATTTTCAAGAATTAATTCGCCAATTTTGTATACTATGTAACGTCATTTGGATATTTATAGTATCCATTTATCATGGACAGAATTGCTATCTTATTCCCTCTTCTATCGTAGTTATATCATAACCATATTCATAATTCTTGTATTTGATTTCTTTCCGCTTACTTCTTTGCCATAACAAGCTGATACAAAACCAACAAAACCGGCAATCAAGTCATCCACTTTGCCGAGGACGTCATCACAAGGTAACTGCATACCAATCAATTGTTTCCATTGTTTACTTCTGGAAGTGTAATTGAATCATTTATATGTAATATTTTAAAATTATGTTTGATAATGTTTTAAATAACATCAAAAGAAACAAGCAGCACGCTTTGTTCATCAAAAGATTCATCGCTAATGATCCATCGATGTTAGATTTTGTAAATGTCAACTGTCAGAAGTAAGCCAGATCCGAATGCTTAATTTAGAGCAGATAATCGTAAAGTATACTTTAATGGCTTTCTCAATTGTTTTATTTCCAGAGAGAGACCGCTTGAAGCCAGCCCCGCCGCCGAAGCCAGCCGGGCTCGTGGGCCAGCCGCTCGCGCTCGTCCCACAAAAAACCTATACTGTTACAGTAACGCCTGATTTCTTCAATCAACTGCATCTCCTACAGAAGCAAAGTCACGATCTCAGGATTGAGGTATGATATTAAGTGTTTCGACATAAGCTCCAGCGAAAGTTGTTTGCGGTTTGCGAATTATTACAGCCAATGCAATATCACGTGTATGGATATCAAAGTAGAGTATCATTTGTAAGGGACGTTTAATTCACAGACTCGTAATCTTCGCCGTACTACCTTATCCCATGCAATGCAGATGAGGCAAATGATGGCGGATACTATTGTGAAGATCGGCACTCTGGCCGCTAGATTCTGTGAGGAAGATCCAGAGTCGGTGAGTGTGAAAAAAGAAAAAATATATTATTTTGTTTGAAATAATATTTTATTTGAAATAAACGTGAAAATATTTTATTTGAAATAAGAAACTGGATTATTTAGTTGCTATTTGGAAGTCGTTGCAATTCTGATTCTAAAAATTTCAGCAACTCACTCGCGAGGAAGAAATTTATCGTCAGGACATGCTGTTACTGGAGAATGACTTGTATGAACTGGAGGCAACTGTGGAGCGCCTTCGCGGCCAAGCTGCTAATAGATTGTACGTAACTATACTTTAAATAGCTAAATAAATCGAGACTATAACAAATAGAATAATAAATCTGTATTAATTTATATTATATTATAGAAGGCGTTTAGTCGGTATAAAACAGACTATTTGATGTGTACAACGCCATCTAGTGTCGAATAGCGCTGGACAGAAACAGGAAGTTGGGAACGTTTTGTTTTGTAATTTGTAAATATGAAATCGATTACTTGATTTTGCGTGGCTCTTCAATTAAATTTAAGAGAATTTGAAAGAATTAGTTTTATATAGCTTTTGACAGTTAATCTGCGTCTGAAACCGAAAAGTTTTAGTTAAAGTTTCTTTATTAATTACATTTAACTATGAAAAATTAGATTTTAGATGCATTTTTACTTTAAAAAAATGTGATCATGATATTTTAAAACTATAGAAGCTATTTGCTTCATCTCCTCACACGGGTAATGACTATTTTTATATATTATAATATATGTAATTTTTAAATACATATCGCAACACCTTCTAGGGAAACTCGCGTCAACATGGCAGACATCGAACGCATTGCAATGGTCTTGTCCAAGAGTAGCAAGACTGTTGCCGATTGGAAGCTGAAATTCCCCGTGCTCCAGGAAACCATGAAAGTCAAACTTGCTGCTGAAATGGAAAAGGTATTGCGAACATTTACGTTCTTCAGTTAATTTTATGAGTTTGGAATTCCTTTTTTTCTTTTTTCTTTTTGCACGCAATATTTGAAACCGAATTATTAAACATTATAGGTTGTCCGCAAAGAGAAAATGCTGGAAGAGGAGCCCGAACGCCTCGAGCTCGCTTTGCGTCGTTGCAAAAAGTTAACCGGGACGCTAGTAACGCTGAAGAGGTATTGTTTTATTCTGAGGTCGCTTCCACGTTGACTGGACACGATTTGCTAACATTTGTATTGGATGTAGATTGGCTTGCGTGCAAGAACAACGCTTGCCACTGAACGACGGCCGCGTCTCGCCCTCGTCCTCTCAGAGCTCCACGGCCACAGCTGGTCCCTCTTCCGAGGAGTACCACTCGGAAAATGCTTGTCATGTCAATCAATCCAATAAGGTAACAATTATCGGAAGTAACCTAGTATCAAAAATGATATAGTCAAAGTTTTTCAGTAATATAATATCTCGTAATATTATGTAGGCGGTGCATTTAAAAGTTCTAACTTTAGTAGTCCTGATCTGTTTAAAATGCACAATAATTTGATAACCTTTTAGATTTTGACAGTGGTCATTTGTTAGACAATTGTTATTTACAATGAATGATGGAGTTCTGTAGAATGTAATCTGTGTTTTTTTTATGATAATTTAATTGCAGATGTTAATAATTACTAACGATTCGCTTAACAATTGCAGGTTTGCCAAAAGTTTAAAATTTGCATTTTTTTCCGACACTTCCTATATTTTGCGGAATGTTTTCAGTTTGTATTTATTTATTTTGCTTCCTTATAGAAATTTATCCTAGTGGCTTATTGCAATTAATAGTCCGCCTCCCTAAAGTTATTCCTAATATCTTCAATATTTACATTCTACAGATGATATGCATGAAACTTTTATTTTTACTTTTAATTCAATTTAGAACTTAATTGCATTCCATAACTGTCTACTAAACCTTTTTACATTTAAATTTTGATTAATACTTTAGTCCTTAGGAATATCTGCTTATTATTATTTTGATTACTCTAAATCTAAGATATCCTTTAATTGTTTTATTAAAACTTAAGGAATGTAAACTTTTATTGTTGTGATTCTTCCTGTGTATTCTGGATGTTACCGATTCGGCCCCAAAATTTAAGTACACTCACGAAATTGAAACCATTTCGTCATTATACTGTGACGATTTGAAAGAAATTGGCAAACTTATCTAAATTATTGAACAAATTTTTAACATCACACTCTGTTTTGTAGAATGTACGTAATAATTCGATCCACGAGGTTTTTATAACGTTTTATTCGTTTATTGCACGTTTAGTACCTACACCTAATTGAACACTTAATTTTGGATGGCATCTAACATTATATTTTAATAATGGCAACGGTACTATTATAACGTATCTTTTTCAAACCGAAACATAACGTATACTATTTATAACGTATTAAAGATCAAAGGTTTTATAAAAATTGGTTATTACAGCAGCGAAACTGAAGTTATAGAAGCTACAACTTTATATATATACAAAACAATGGGTCTTGCTAGATCAAATTAAAAATATTGTATTCGTGAATGTTGTGTTCTAGGTTCCATAATTTGAAAACATACAGAGTGTGATGGAGACGGAGAACAGAATACAGATATTCTTTTGCACTCACCCTGCAACCAAATGCACACCCATAAAAGTTGTACTTATGTCCTCGCTTCAGGAAAACAATGCCAATTTTAAATTCACCTTACCGTTGAATTAGACGACGAACTTATCTAGACGTGCCGCCGATACGAAGCGCTGTCCAGATTCGTTCAAATATTAATATAAGTTTACGATAGTAATTATTTAAGGTATTTATGCCGAAAGACTGTAATGTCAGTGAGGCCTTTAAATGATATATCATAATCAAGTTGTATTATTTCTGCTCTCTTTACTTTTTCTGTTAGAGATAAATTGTATGGTTTTGTTTTATTATTCACTAAACACGTTTAAATTATTTCGATTATGTGTTACTTGAGATTGGTCACCAGCATTGCGATGAGGCTCATTTCTTACTAACAATTAGAGTTTTATTTTCACAATTATCTTTGAACATGTTTCGCATAACCAAGTTGCTTGAAATATGAAATGTTGTGCGAAAATATATTTCAAAGTTTATAATATAAAGCATTTCAATGCTATAAAACTAAAAGTTAAATATTTCAAAGTTTTCAACTATTTATTTCATAATGTTGCTTTGACAAGAAGTGTATTCCATCATCGCTTTGGAGGTAAACAATAAATTCGATACAATTTATCTCTTACTTTTATATCTAGAGCTTGTCGAGCATTCAGAAACGAATCCACGATTCAAAATTCCAACAAGTGCTATCTTTTGACAACTATTGGAGATCATGTGCGACTTACCCCAATGATGTTCAGAATGATGTTTTGTGATATGTTTATGGTATTATTTAATGATGAATTTCGTCGTCTTTTTTCCGTATCCTGTCAGTTCGCGTGGAGACAGAGCCAATACTTCAGAGAAGCTATAGTTATTAACGAGTAATAAAGCTCTTCGTAATTTATATCCATTATTATTATATTTATTATTCATGAACTGCGTTTTAATAATTTATTTCTATACTTTACCACATCTGTATTTTTACTTTTCTTATTATAAGTTTTTATATCATCTATTTTTATGTGAATTGACACATACTCGCTATTTTGTGTAGGCATGTTGTTGCACATGATGCTTTAGCGATATTGTAAGATAATTCGCTTTAAAATAACATAACGTGATGACTCATAGAATTTTACATATTTTTTCCAGTTCAGACACTATTGAAAAATATCAATCGGTACGCATGCTTACAGTCATTCTCAAATTATTCATTTACCTCTTTGTATCGCAATATAATAGCTCAATGGACGTAAAGCGGCGTAAACCCGACTGTCGATGCGACTTTAGCGTTCGAACCTTATGGGTCCACCTTCCAACCGTGTGTCCGACCAGGTTCATGCCGTCTTTATGCTGCTATAGATGACATTCAGCTTATGCAAAACGCTTCACGCAAATATACCGAACAACTTTCAGCCTATTATATCTTATGTAAAATAATAGCAAATATAAAAACGTTAATTCCGTGACTCCGTTGTGGGGTGTAGGGCAGATGATATACATCTGTTTCACTGATCGATTTTCTTAATGGACCAGTAAGTGACCAGCCTTTTGTGTTCTGCTAGACCGAGATATTCTTTTGTGAGTTCACCGGGAATCCAACCCAGGACCTCTCGGTTATATGCTAAAGCGTTAACACTTCATTGAAATTCACAACTTAATGTAGTGTTATACTGGAAATGTTTAATTTCTGTTAATATCATAAGCAATGACATAAAATTTTCATTGGTTCATTGCGTTGCGGATTGTATAATATTTATACAAAATAATATCTACTTAATATATTTGTAAGTTCATGAGCTTATAGAATTAGGTTGAAAGTTGAAATGGTCCAATAATGTTTTCATATTATCTTTATCAATATTTGAAAATAGGCTTATAATACATGATATATATATTTAGTCATTTCATTCTTATCAGCATGATATTGCATGACGTTTGCATGCCGCCATTATACCATAGTATTTGTTATATTTATTATACTTAATGATGGTACGTGTCAAACCGGTATACAGGTTTACCGGTATACAAACTGAAGCGAGATAGACTTTGACAATAATTTTTAATCTATGTACTATATTTTCTTTTTTTGTTAATTGCAAAAAATAATACCTAATTCATATGAAATGTGAAGCAAAATATTATGAAAATAAAATGGATACGTTTTTTGACTTATCGCTACAGACTGAAAATATTCCATAAGTTCTTCGAATTTGTACCACGTTCATATATCATAGTGTGCATACGTTTAGTCTAACTATATAACGTTTTAGATACTCCTGTATCTCACTGCATTAATCAATCAATTAATTATCTGACTGGGTAATGTCGGACTGGATTAAATATAAAATAATTTTATCGATTTTTTGCTGAACACAACCATAGTCATCTCGAACTAAACAAAGTTTGTACTTACCGTCCGTCACCAACCGCTGAACACATAATGTCCTGTAATTAAGTATATTAAAACGAAACAGTAGTAGAAGTGGAAACACATATATTTGTATAAACTTTTTTGACAATTTTTTACTTCTATCTTAATACTTTTGCATGAGATTTTTTTAGACTTTGCTTCGTTTATAGATCGTGCATCTTGGCGTTTTTGTTTTTGTTGCAGCCCGTTCTCAAAACCAGAAGCAGCACAAATTACCTTGGAATCTAATTCAATTCAATCCCTTATCCTTTTCCTTACCCGGCCACTTTTACAAACCTGAAATTTATGTCACTAACTTGCACGCAAGCGTGTGGTATCGCCGTGTAGTTATTATAATCCGAATACTTATAACTCCAAACTTACTAAATACACGTGTAGATTATTGTTTTCGAAAGTAAACAAATAGCTTCCCATTACACTTAATTATACCACAATATTTACGACGATAAAACCCCATCCTAACTGCCTGTTCTCGAATTCAAAGCTATGAAAAGAGATATGAAAATTAACCCCGCATCTGGAGTCCAGGTAATATACACTTTTCTTTGTATTTACGCTTCTTAATTTTTTAAATTACTTGTAATTAGGCATTTGAATTAATGAAACAATTGAGTAGTTTGCGACACAAAAGCTTATTGATTTCAGATAATATTCGATTTCACTCTGATTGAGCTTCTGTAAATAGTAGTAGGAATTTGATTACTTCACCATTAACACCTAATAAATTTTGACTAATGGCAAAATCGTCACAATTGTTAAGAGTGAAATTTCTTTTGTAAATATTTCATGTATTTTCTACTAAACTTACAAAACACTAAAGATGCCTTATATCACGAGTAAACCTAATGTGTAATAAATGTTTATTTTCGGAGCTATTTCTCACCCTTGATATATCCAGATATTACCACCGTCGTCTACTTACCCAAACTTAGACTGAACACTTTCTTAATTTTCTAACTAGTCGTAGGATAAAACTTTTAGTTTTCCACTCAGGCACCTATAAATATTTGTCAACAAAAGTCTTCTTCTACGACCCTAATGGCAATCGCCTTTTGTTTCTATGTTATTTTCTCTTTGAATGATTGTGGTGGCCATTAAGACATTTAGCTCTATACATATTGTGAATACTGAGTGTTCTTAATGGATTTTTCTATTATTGAATGGTTGTTTCTAAATGTTTCTGTCAATCAGTGTTTCAATGTTAGTGACACATGGTTTCATCTCTACAACACTTTGTTATTCGATGGTCAGAAGACTGGCCGACCAATGATGTACGGTATTTTGGTGTGATGCTTCTGCATGAAGTGGAGAGTTGAAACCATGTTTATGTGTGTATATTTTTATTTAATAATTGCTTAACTAAAGTAGCACGGAATGGTACATAGGCAGCCGGCGCCGGGCGAGTGTGTACGTCCCGGGGAACGACGGACGTGCGGCCAGAGAACGCCCTCGATGCGCTACTAGACGAATTGCAAACGTTCGCCAAGCCCGCGGAGCGCAGCGCGCGCGGCGAGGGGCCTCTGCGGCGGCTCCACTCGTACCCCAGCGGCAGCGACACGGACGCGTCGCCGCCGGTGCGCGCGCGCGGCCAGCATCCACCCAAGCCGCCCGTGCCGGAGCGCCACCCCGAGCTGCTAGCCATCGCCGCGCGCCGCGCGCCGCCGCCGCCGCCGCCCCGCACCACGTCCCGCTCGCCGCTCGCCTCCCCCACCTCGCCCTCCTCTCCTCCCTGCAATGAACCCGCCGATCCCAACGATGCTAAAGCTGCGTCCCGCCAAGCTCTCCTCGAACAGCGTCACCAAGAATTACTCAAAAAACAAAAAGCTCTCCAAGAACAATACGCTCGCTTGCAAATGATACAACGGAGCGGACCCACACTTCCGATGAACGCTCAACCGGACTTAAAAAAAACGGGTAGCGAATCTAATCTCTTGACGAAAATGAATTTAAATCTAGCTCCAGCTAGCATATCCGGTAGCATGACGCACCTAGCGGGAGACACTGAAAGAAAGAGAGGCGATATTTCATCTGAAATGCCAACTGCTCAGATTAAAACTTGTGACGCAGTAGCAACAACTAACAAAGTTTATGAGACTGACATACTGTGACCGTGTAATTGTTCCATTATATCAGTTTAACCTAAATTGTAGGTAATTAGTGTAATATGTACCTATTTATTACATCACACAGCACTTCCTTCGTATGTAAGACATTTTACAATCGAGATTTGGTCCCACACATCGTTGCTAGTGATGACGCTTTTCCTCTCCCCGCTTCAACTCCACACAGCAAATAAGCAAAAAACGACATGGCAAGATAACTGGAATATGATGTAATACACTAATTTAAAATAAAGCATAGTAAAAAATCCATAAAAATAACGTAAATCATAACGTGGCTGTTAATCGGTGTTTAATCAATAGAATAAGATCAATTAGAGATAAAAGGTATTTCAAGTGTACATTACATAATATTTTCTTTTTTTCCTTTTTCTTGCTCATACCTTTAATTATTGCAAAAGAAATTTATCATACGAGCAATCGTGTGTAAGTTTCGTCTTGTAGTCATATCGGGAGTAATATTATCTAATCAATACGACCTGCACATTTTTTGTAACATTAGAAAACTTTAGGCCTAAAAAAAACGTTATTTGAAATAAATCGATTTCCATTTCAATTCCATCTCTGAATTTTGATGCGCCATTAGATACAAGTCATGAATAGTGTTTTATTCGTAGAACACAGCATGATACTAATAGTGGTGTTGTAGAAAAAAATAATAAATGAATTGATTATTCACTAACTTACAAATAACCTATATACCAATTGCCTGACTATTGTTATCATAAAATTTGAGATGTTGTGTACTTCCTTTACCTATTTGTATTCTTTACAATAATTTACACTGTAT
This sequence comes from Zerene cesonia, assembly GCF_012273895.1. Classification (NCBI taxonomy): domain Eukaryota; kingdom Metazoa; phylum Arthropoda; class Insecta; order Lepidoptera; family Pieridae; genus Zerene; species Zerene cesonia. The sequence goes on along the minus strand of NC_052122.1, from coordinate 5,651,689 downwards.
ATATATAGTATTTTAGGTATAGATTTAACCCTAGCCGTAATATTTCTACCCTAACTTATGTTCGTAGTCCTTCATACTTATAATAATATAAATGTGCCAAATTGCATTTTATTTGAGACTATTTTTTTGTAATTATTTGCATATAATTCTCTGCAGCCGCTGTAATAAATTTATTGTTTAGTATATTTTATGACTCATATTGGTGATCGTTGCAATGTTTACATACGTATATTAGGCGTTCTTGTATAGGAATATTTTATGTCCAACGATAAGTTAAATTTTTACTATGTTTAAATCTTAAATATTTATGAAATTTATGTACTTTGAGACGTATATAATTTGGATAAAATTGGGCAAAAAATGAATCTGGTTGGCGATATTATACAAATCACAATAAATAGAAATTCCAACATTGTAATAAAATAACCAAAAAAAAACTTATAATATATACATATTACCAACGTAAAGTAATTTATAATTTTCTTATAAAATCCCTATTGTTCGATCGAAGATATTACGAATTGGATTCTGCGTGTTTCTATCACAACGAAAATTAATTTCCAAATTTTTATGAACTATTTAGTATTTTTGACGGTTCAATTGTTTACCTATTTACTTTGTAATATAAAAAGCCATACCTATATAATATATAAACGTAAGTTTTATATTAATCTAATGAACAGTTTACTTATTATGTAAAACTTTTTAAGAGCGCTTAGTCTATTTCGTTTTTGGTATTTTATATACAAGTTGCTCGTCCCGGCTCCGTGAGAGGTGTATTTATCAAATCAGCAACCGTTTTTGACATCAAAATATTGTATCTTACACGACTTTCTTTTATATATATGTCGATATTTGTTTATTTAACATTGGTATTTTGTCAAGTGCCCGTTTATGTTATGAATTAATTATCTGTGATAAATGAAAAGTTACCTACAAAATGCGTAATAATTAAACATTCTGATTAGATTTTTTTAAAGTGTAATTTTCTCTCCTAGTAACTATATGATCAATACATAAGAAAAGTAACGGACATCGATTTTCAACTAAGCATTCATACTCGCTCTTGAAATCCGTCAATGATAATAAATAGCATAGTCGAAAAGGTCATTAAACTTAATTCTCAACATGCCAGCAACCTGATAAATGATAATGTTGTATAAAGCTATGCGTTAATATATTCTTATTTTTAGACATCAAATATTTCAGCATTAGCATTGTATAGCGTCAGGTAACACTAATCATAGGTATATACTTATTTAATGGTGAGAATTGGCGCTTCTTGATGTTTGTTGGCGAACTACGTTAGCGCTCTCGACGCGTGTTGCCACTTCGGTATTATATTTATCGAGCACAAAACTTATGAAGCACTTAGAATTAATTTATGAAATAAAAACAATGAAACTAAATGAATATATCTTATATTGTTTTAGGCACGTCGTGTAATAAAATGTGTTCAATGTTTTAAATATCTAGTTTATCGCGTAGCTTTGGAAGCAACTCTCGGTGCTTTTATATAAATATTTTCATGTTCACGTCTTTTTTGTCTATACGATCGTTTCTGGTTTATCATGTATTGTTTCACCGTTCACGTTGTGTTTATGGTTTTGTACACTCAATTGTAAGATAGAATTTACAAGCAAACATATTCATTAATTATTCTCATAACTTACTACTTTATCTACGGAAGTGCCTTCCTTTTGTTGCTCAGGCTCGCACCTACTGCACTAGTGGTGACTTTTTAATATTTTTTTATGTTTTATCGTTACATTATACTTATGATATTAGCGCAAATGATAAAGATATCATTTTTTTGTCATGTTCATTATCGATTGTAGTAATTATATAACCAGGGTAATTATTGCTTCTGTTAAGCGCCTTGATGAAGTTGTCTTATTTGTGTAATAATTAATATACACCTGATGTCACAAATATGCTAAAATGCATTCTTATTTTGAGTGAGTCATATGTGTAAAAAATAATCCTAATTAATTAATATAATTGACTACCTATAGGTAACATACATTATATATTTAAATTAATCATTTTTGTGCATTTTTTTTTAATACCATCGATGGTCGTGTTATGTTATATTCTAGATTTGTTAAGAAATTTGGTAAATTCCAATTATTGTTTAGATTATTCTAGAATAAGTTACACTGGTTATGTGGAAATTTATAGGCGCTTACACAATATTATGTATTTAATTATTTTTTTTTAATGATTGATTATTTCATTAAATATGAGAATTATACATGTGGTTTTGTTAGGTTGTCAATTTGTATGAATATTAAAACGAGGTTGTCCGAGAGCTTAGTTCTGATTAATGTTTAAACTAAATTCACTATGTATAGAGCAAAAGTAAACTAAAGAGTTTTGATTCGATGTTTTTAAAGAAATCCTTTCTATCAGTATAAAAATAACGTTTGTATCGTGCCAAATTACACGCAAAATAAGTATTTTCTGTACCAAGTTTTCTTTAGCTACAAGCTTATTACATGCAAAATCTAAATTGTATCTCATTGATTGTTATCAATTAATATGTTATTATTATGTGTCTTATTTGTTTTGTAACATTTCATGTTTATAAATAGGTTTACTAATAGCTTGAAATGTTTTAAAATGGAATTAATAAATATATACACATCAATTTTATTTTATTTCTATAACATCCACTTTATATTAGTACCTATATACTTACCAATTATAAATGAGCCTCATAAAAAATAGTATAATACGAATTCTATTCTTTGATTTTATAACATATTTAAACGACGGAGGCTTTCAATTGCCTACGTAATTTTTTTCCGTGTTTATAAATCGACAATCGGCTTTTTAACCGAATGACATGATTATTTTTTGTTTTTGATAGGAATTTGTGGTAACTAATTCCCAAGGGATTAGAAAAGAAAGAAAGGGAGACAACGTCGGCGTAGCTTGGAAAACTGTATGTGACAAGCTTTATGCTTATTATTAATATGTAGGTATTTATGTAATATGTATGTTAGATTGTAAAATAAAGCATATTATTATCATAACAAAAAATAAAATGATGCATCACTTAGTAGGTCTATAAAATTTAAAAGGGGAATTCATAGATGACTTTTCGTTTCACACTTCCAACTAAATGCCATAAGTATTATTTATGCTTATGGTATTTAAATTGAAAGGTTATAGCAGTGACAGTCGCCACTTGACTAAATAACAATCGTACATTGATAAACGTCTCCGGCTTCCATCCCTAAAGCAGCCATTGAATATTGATTGATATTATTAAACGCTGAAGTGAAGTGAAACAGTAGTGTATATTGTCACTGCCAACAGACACTCTGTATAGAGTACCGATTCGACTAGTAGAGCTCGATTTAGTACTATATTAAGTACCAATTATTTCTATATTTCTATATTAAGTACCAAATCAAACAAACATGTTCAATATTTAGGTATTTCTTCAAGATTTTATGTATTTATTTATTTCTTATTAGGTTTATAAATCGATCACAGTTTCATCGATTAAACATTGTTATTTCAACTTGTGGATGAGTTTCGTTTTTAAAACTTTCAAAAATCATATTATCCTCTTACGAATGACCCCAGAAATATCCGACAATAATATTTTATAAACTAAGCTTAAATAAAGCTCTAAATTAGGGATGAAAAGGTTATTTTGCAATGCGTATCTTTGGATGTCTTTTTAACGAGATTAAATGGGAAATGATACTCCCACTGCTGGGACACAGGCCTTCTATGAGGGTTTAGGCCATAATCGCTGGCCGAGAAGAATATAAGAAAAACATTTTGATAAATGACCGATTTAATGGGTGATATTTTTTGTAAAAATGATGCGAAGTCTTCTACTATAATTATAAGCTGAGGCTGATTATCAGTACAATAAAGTGTTATAATATAAACACAGTTAACATAATACTGTATATACTAGCAATACCTAACGTGAAAGTGTCACATGGAAAATATCAAAAGCATATAGACCACATTTTGAAAATGCTTATTGCTTACTTAATATCGTAGTCGACGAATACCTATGTTTTAACCAAATCTTTAAAAAAATTACTCTTAGTCTTAATTGATTATGAAAATGACGTAATCTCAATAATGTTTTGGTGCATTTTCCAAACCATCTTCGTTTGCATTTTTATTTAATTTAGCATCCTCCTAATAACATAAAACACTAATTTTAATAGCGTCGTAATTCAGTTCATTAGCAAAAACGATATTTGGCAAACTTATATCACAATTCACAAAGTCATATAACAAATACAAACACTTCAATATATTTGTCCCCTCGCTGCGATACTAGAATGAATTCAAGTGGCATTTTATTAATAGGCATTTTATCAATGCTATTTTATTGACAAAGGTCGTCGAAATAGTTTGAATAACGCTGTCTTCAAGCTCAAGAGATTCATATATACAATTATTTAATAATTGATGAAGAGCAGAAAGAACATAATGAGGTGTATTGATTTCATACAGTTAATTGAATCGCAGGGCAATAACTTCAATGTTAGTTCAAAGTAATTTCCATTGCTCAATGGGTATCTATTCCCTTTGTTAGTTTTTTGACTTTGTTTATTGCGAAAATAATTCAAATGATAACTAGATTAAAAATAAAATTGTCCTTATAATTAACGTGCTGGTTGTCATCAAATGAAAACAAAAATCAACCATGCAATGCACATTAAGTTTGTGGCACACATTGTTAAGGGTGGTGATAGACTACAGCATTCACTATTATAATTCATCAAGGTAAATGCAGTACACGAAGTCTATCCCACATTTCAATCAAAACTTACGCAAGCTTCAATCGCTGTGACCATCACACCGAACAGAACCTCGAGCATTTGCAGGAATGAATTTTTATTTTGGAGTATGTTATTAAACATCACACGATATGGAAAAATATTTGAAATTGAATTGAAAACTGTACTATCGTACCATTCGTAAGATCGTAATATTACATAGAAATGCTCGAAGAAATGTTCTAGTGCAAGTATACCCACCTAAAGACTTCAAAATGTCCATTTTCGCTCAGCTTTGAGTTTTTAAATAAATTGCATAAGCACACACAACCAGAAATACAAATAGTAGGAGTAGCAGTTGTCAATTTATAGAAATAATTCAGGATCGCATTTTTATCAAAATCTTTCGCAAACTAAATGTCGGTAATAAATGTCAAAAACACATTTTTAAAAATCCTGCCGGAAACGATGGTTACATTATACTATTGATTTAGTTGTTTTTGTATATCTTTAAGGCATAATAAGTCTATACTTACTGCATTTAAAAAAAATGTTGAATTCTGCCCTTCTTTGTAACATTTTGTTAGGTTAGGTATAGATCTACGGAAAATGATTCACGGTATACTATATTTATTAATACTTTAATATTCATTTGGTTTACAATGATGAGAGTCGAATGACATAGATAGATTTTTGTAAACACTACAAGATAAATTACGAAACATCAATAAATAACATCACTTAGTCTTATCATTTGACACTTTGGTGGACTCTTTCGTCTAGGCCCGAGGTGTGCAAACCTGTAAGCATAAAAATATAATATGAGCAAGTTAACTAATTGTGGTTCCAACATAAACATCCCAATATGATTGTATTCAACGACAGTGTAGTTCCTCTGCCGGTGATATTTTTATGTGATAAATCTTTTATCAACATAATCTTGATATTCAGGATGTCGCGCTGGTGGTACTCAATAGAGCATCACCTAAACTGTATGTTTGATTCCGTAAAAAATACTCATAAATTCCCCGACGCAATTGTTTTTTTCTATTAAATGAATTCTTAAGACTATGTGTGCACCCCTCGCCCTATTTTGCCTCCCACGCGCGCTCTTACGTTTCAGACTATGTTTTCATAGATATCATGTCCACATTATGTTTATACCAGCTACTAATGTAACAGTACTAAACGGCTAGGAATGTAAACTTAGAGTTTGAGAAAAACTCAAATAAGCATCTTTACGAAATCAGGAATGCAATGACGATCAATTACTATGACGACCGGCGGACATCCTGTATAGCACTGCAATATTATGCAAAAATATTAATAATAATAATAAAAAATAAAGCTGTTTTATACAATGGCAATTCAACCTGCATCACTCGTTTACAAATACCAAGCTCCCACAGTCTATGCAGTTCTTTGAAAGTTTACCTTCTGTCGCATCTTCTTGCTGTCCATGTAGTTTTGTAGAGCCAAGTATATGAATCTATACTGTATCTTGTTCTGTACCATGCCACTGCGTTGGGCGCGAATCAATTTCACCGCATTGTATACGTCTATCTCACAATTAAATCCTATAACAAAAGATTTGCAGCGCTGTAAAAACTATGGGAATGGTATATAGAAGACATTTGTTTTATAACACGTCATTCACCTGAGGTACCTACGTAATATATTATGTTACCGACTACAACACCTTCAGTCATAATAAAACACATCAAATGAAATATTAATTATTAATAGAAGTTGTGATCTAAAAGATTAAAATTTGTTTTATTTATGGTCTTCTGTTAACGCTGGCAGCGCATAGGTATCCGTAATATTAAAGGCATAGAAATATTGTGACGATTTAATTAGACCCTATTTACTACATATTTAAATCGAAATTGTAATACGTGTTACCGAATTTAAGAAAACAACAACAAAACATACAAAATAAATAGTGTTATTTTTTTTCATTCTGGTAGGCAAAAAATATATAAATGTATATGAAATCGCATTGAAAAGAGTTCAGAAAAGAGAATCATAATAGCAATTGCAATTGTAGCAAGATAATAAGATCAGAACAAATCGCATAAGCAGAATCAGCCTTTTTTTTGTCAGAATCTAGCATTGAACATGTAATTTAGTCAATGCAGGTATAATATTAATTTAATATCAATAGGTAGAAGCCTAAAGGTACTTGATGCGGAATAATTTCGGTTATTATATAAAATTGAAGTATAGGAAAAGAGAAAAGCTATCTCATTTTGGTAGAATTAATAAATTTTCTATTTACCCGTTTTTTTTGTATTATATTCGTTTGATTTCTTTGTAGAATCTTGTCACTTTAATAAGATTTCCAGTGATGATAACAATTGAAGAAAATTTACTGGCTACATTTAAATTATTATAACTTCAGTGTAAACCTTTATAAATCACAATTTATTCCATCGCAATGCTTTAAATATATGTTTTTTACACATGCATAAGTAATTTCTTAAAATAACATAAATAAAACTTACCAAACTGCTTCACTTTATTGATAATCATGTCGATAGCAATAAATGTTCCAGTCCTACCGACACCAGCGGAGCAATGAACGCACAAAATGTTCTGGAAGAAAAATATTTGATTGTGTATGTTTCCTTTCAGGTATGTATATCTAAATTTATAAATGTTATTCATAATCCAAAGTAACTGCCACTTTTAGAAAGATAGTAGTTACATAATACAATACTATTTAATACAAAATAATCGGTGTATTGAAATAAATCATCAATAGATAATATCTCTGAATTCACTCAAACTCAAAGCTTTTACCTTCTCGGGAGCATTTTTCTCTCGTGCAATATCAAACATTTTTCTGTTTATGTCATACACGAAGTTCAAAACACCTTCAGCTTGTGGTGGTGTTCCATGATCTGGCCAAGTCTAGATCGATCAAAAGCCAATTTATAAATATTTTCAAATCACAATGACAAAAACAGTATTATTATATTTATTTGTGGATTCGGTAAGCAGGCTTCAAACAAACCTATGTATTTGACGAAATGTACTTTTCATTTACAAAACTGCTATTAATAGCTATTCATAATAATGTACTAAGAATAAAATATGTACTTACAGTGAATTGATATTGATAAATTATCTTGGATTTGTTCTTGTCACTCACATCCAACTCCCTGACGCGATAGTCCTCATAGAAGCTCTCTGAAACCGATTTTATTGCAAGACCGCCATGACTCACTTCAAGACCAATGAGTGGCCAGTAGCGCTCGCATTTTCTCTACAAAGTTATTATTTAGTGATTAGTGTTTTATTTCTTAATTAGAATATTATCTTTTTAGAGTTATGTTTCAATTAAAGAAATTAGGTTAGAATTTAGTTTACCTTTCCCTTTTCTATCTCCTTAGTGATCATGGCAATGACCCGCACGTCTTCTTGCCATATCATGCGCCAGAAGTCATCCGTTGTGTTTGGGAGACAACCCTGCGTCGCTATATAGAATTTATCTTTGACTGCAAAAAATCGACCCACGTTATGATAAAATAATCTGGAGAATTAACAGAATCGTAAAAATTTTGAGTCGTTATTATCAAAAATGGTAGAGTTATTAAATAGAGCATATCTTTACCCAAATTTCGGCACAAGTTCCCATTAAACTTGTCCAATTTGATGCAACTTTTGACCTCTCTGATCGCATCGTCGGATATGGATTTTGAGACCAACGGCACTTCATCTATGGCTTCATTTCGCACGGCAAGCGCTAGAAGGTGCATTTTATTTACCATTTAAATATCAGACCCAAATATTTTTTCGAGAAGGATAAGGATAACTAAGGAAAGGTTCTTTCGTATGCAGTTTACTTTATTCGAGTATTTTATTTTAATCATATGAAATCCTTTATATTTATATCAACCTAATCAGTATGTCATGAACAAAATAGTGTTTAAAAACGGTTTTCCTCATTTTTCTGTTTTTCTTTGACTAAAACGGCATTTGATGTAATCGTAAATACGTTATTATGATCCTTGAGTTTTATGGTTTTACTTTACGTGTCTTAACCTATAGGTTCATCTAAATAAGATGTTTGGGTATGTTTATTTAAAAATATTCTTACAATGAACGCTGTCGAGGCTTTCGTTTGAAGACTGCACTGAGCTGGTTGAATCACTCAGTCTAGAAGGGCGTATGAAACTAGCATTTATATAGTCTGAACACTCTGGACGACCTGGAGGTTTGCGCAGTACTACGCGTGTTTGGTCATCTGTAATTTTATATCAATTTAAGCTATACACTAGGTATAGAAACTGCGTAAAAATCATGTTAACCAACGTGATAAAAATCCATAATCGTTGTTTTCAAAATTTTAATATTGAAACATTCACCTAATGATTGTTTGTAAAAAAACCATCAATTTTTTATGAATGACGCAATATTTTCTTTAAGGTAAGTTAATACATAATATAACGTTTCACGATCTTTAGTTTTCTAGCTATATAAAACGAATTTCAAAATAAATAAATTGAAATGAAAGAGCGCTTGCATCGGAACTCGGACAAAGGATTCCAATGCAAAAGCTAAAGCAAAGCAAGAATTTGTCTGAGGAATTTCACTATAAAGCCCCGAGGGAAAATAGACCGGAATGGACGGTATATTTCATTTGCTATGCTAGAAGTAACAGGGTACCTACTTTTATAGACATTATTTTGTTATTTTTATATATAACCGGGGCTGTTTTCTTTCAGTCTCCTCGGGCGGACCTTTTTTATATTTTCTCATCCTTTTCAACAGATGTGTAGAATTGCACAAATAACTTTCAAACATACTTTTCTTTTATTTTTGTACATAATTAGAATAATAACGGAAAAAGGATAAACAGTGTATGTATGTATGTATAAAGAAATCTTAACTCACAAGGTATTATGTTTCGGTATCTGTTTTTCTTGTTATTTTCCAGCTTCATCCCTTCGTTAGAAGTGAATACGTTAATATCATCAATCATCTTTAGAGCGAGATATTCGCTATCGAAGCCACTCATTTTGCTGTCGAGTTTCCTGAATTCGTCCATTTCCTATAATGGAAATTATATGTTGAGTCTTCTAATACTTCATTATAAATTCTCGTAGTATGAGACCGTTGAAATTAAAGTTTCAATAGCCGCTAACATGCAAGGTCTAGCGGTTGTTTAAAAATAGTATACCTGAACTTTCTGATCAATATCCTGCGCTCTGAGACAAGTTCCGGACACGGGTTGCAGCAAACGTAGCACGTCACCGGAGCTCTCTATCATAGGATACGATCGGAAGTGTTCAATCAGACCGACTAGATCGTCGAACTGCTCGCCACTTCCTACGTCGTACTTGTTTTGCTGCGAGAGAAATTGCTATTTTAATATTTGAATCCATATATGAATACTATGCCATTCCACCCTTATGAGACTTCATTTTTAAATGATGCCTTATTGGGTTTTAATGACACCTCAAGACCATCTCTGGATCACCTTTTAAGACCTAACTTTTTGGGGAGCTAATGCAATATATATAACATTAATCAAAAGAGTATCTTGCTTATATGGGTAGACCTTACAATTTCAGGCAAACATAGCTATTAAGTGAAACGAAATTACCAATAATACTATTGTATCGCGGCATTTTTTGTTTATTATCGAAAATTTACACTCTATTTTTAGCTTTTGTTTTATAAGGTGATAAATTACCATCCAACAGTCATTCATTAATTTGTATTAGCTAGGTTTGATAAGTGATTATGTTATTGAATATTTATCTTATTATATGGATATTGAAGTTAAATCCCTTCACATAATCTCCACTCTTATCAAAGACAAGGGCAGAGTCTATAATCAGTTAAATGGACCACAAAACCTGTTGCATTCCTTCACGTCGCCAACATTACGTGCATCGACTTTTTAAAACGTCGGGTATTTCTAGGATTGGTTTAACTTTGTTTTTATTCTTTATACGCTTTAGGTTTATAAAGTTTTAATATCTGATTAATTTACATATTGCGTTCTAAAAACAGCCAATCATTCAGGTAAATTGAAGAAAAATTTTAAAATAAATGCCAATGCAACAAATCCAGTTTAAATATTCATTTAGAAACCACAATTAGAGCCCATGACGCAGCATCCTTTATCGATGCAACGGCTAGCTCAATCATGGGACATTTTACGCTTCATATATGCACTAAATTACTGATAATTCGCAAGTTTAAAGACTATCGACTTTCCTTTACGATTTTAACAACACATTCAAATAAAATTCACTTAATATTCTCACCTTTAAACTGGTAACAATATTTGTTCCTGGTCTAGGTACAATGCACAAACTAGACTGGGAATCAATACAGCCCGTGTGAGTGAGGCTGTATTGATTGAACGAACTGTTGCATTCCATATCACTTGATATAGATGCAACCATAGTTGAATGTCCAAATATTGAAAATTCGTCATAAATTATCTGTAATGCTATGTCGTATGGAAATAATGTTTATTTTTATTTCAAATTTGAGTCGTTTATTAATTATTTCAGTTAAAAAGGTTGTAATTTTATGACTGTTTGTTTAATAAGTTTTCCATTGCAGGCAACTAACCTTGGCAACAATTCTCATGCTCATGTTTATTCAAAAGCCATTAGCGTTTCCCAATCTTATGATCAGCTACATTTAGCAATACAATGCCAGTGAAGACTGGACTACTAAGTTTATAATACTTTAAGTTAATCAACCTGAACCTACGTGAGATAAAAATTATAATATAAACATATTATGATGTCAATTTATATTAGGTGCAATGTACGAGTACATATGGCTTTCATATCATCAAAATAGTGAAATAAGGAATTTAAAAGGGACAGTTAACCAAAATTCATTGTACGCTATTTTTTTGCTGATAATCACTGCACAGATTTGTTTTTTTTTTTAATAACGTAACATTTAAATGCCCGCCATCTCAGTTAAATATCTTTAATATTTATTGTTTTATTTTTATATGTAAATTTATTATTTTTGTTTCATGATTTTGCACATCGTATGCCAGCTCATTTTGATACTTAACCCTACGGCTTTTATCGTTTATAGAAATGATTTAAGTGTCATTTTACGAATTTTCATTTATTTCTTCCAATGCTCTTAAAATATTTCCTAATAATTTGGGAGAACTTAGACCTGCATTGGCTTGTTTACGTCGCTATTTACAAATTCAAATGAACATATCGGTACCTTGAATGCTTATGAGATCAAAACGTCTAGACGTTATGTCTTTTAATATATATTTAGGCCATTGTATATTCCAATATTTGAACGAAAATGATTAAGTGATAAGTAAAACTGATCCTTTCAAGCTGCCTCCATTGTACACAACACAAAACATTACAATCACTACAAACACTTTGAATTATACGCGTTACATCGACGATATAAATCTCAAATGTTTTAAGGAATATCCACTGAGAACACCAATGCACCGCAATAAATGAGTCCCCTATTGCGCAGATGCACGATGCAATTCAACGCCTGCAAGTATCACCGGTCAAACTCCTATTGTGCCATGATATCCTGGTACTCTAAATGCAATATTATGCACCTCGCTGTCATAGAATACAAACTTCGCGTTAAACAGTACTAGACTGAAGTTAGGTCATGTAGGATGCACTAGAAGACCATTGCAATCTAGATGTAACGCGCATGCCCTGTTTCCATCTCTTGCTGATTTTGCTCGCCTAGTATTCCAGAAACATTATACAGACATGTATATTATGTATGGTGGCACGGTTTGTATTCGACCTTATACTGTGCCGTTGATGCTTTCATTAAAATTGTATTTAATTTACCTATAAGATAAATTTATTGACGTTCGCAAATTTCATAAATATTCAAATACTTTCTATGGTCTAGATAAAGTTTTCGAAAAATGTTTCAATTATTCATTTTATAATTAATTACAATTACAAATAAGTACTTGCATATATTTCCATTGATCGAAGGGAAATTATATGAAGCGACCCCTTTTGGTATAATATTTATTTATACTTTACATCCGTCATATATTTACAATTAGTCACTAGATGTTTAATTTCAGTCCTTCTGTAATGTTCCTATAATATAATGCTTGGGTTTTATTTAAATATTACAAAGTATATTTTTTTACATTGAGCAATAAAAAAAGATTTAATAAAGAGAAAATGTTAAATGATTTACAATTGAAACATTTTTCGAGAGTTAATTTGGAAAATGGAAAATTAAATAATGATAAAAACATCTTAACTGTATTTTATATTTAAGGTAAATTTGGGATAGGTTGTGTAAAATAAAACCTACGTGGTCAAATATGGATTATCACATGATTAAAATGTATTTAATTATCCACAACCGATAAGTTTTATGATGCAATTTTCAGCAAGTTCTTACCGATGCTACGAGAATGTACATGCAGCTTTCCGAGCTCTCATGAGTTCCTGGTAAGCATGGTGCGAACATTTTACACTAAAGCGGTGTTGGGCCATGCTGCACCATATCCACACTAACACTTTGATAGCTACAGTCTTTTAAAATTGTTTTATACTTTTGGAGACTCTAATATATTAAAACTCAGTTAAAATGCTAAAAATGGGTCGTTTTGTCATTGTGGTGTGAAGCGGTGAATAAGTAGTACATGGTATATTATATATTTGATATATAATGTATAGCAAAGATCGTAAAAATGTTATACTTTCGAAAACATAGCAAAATCTATAAATAAAAAATACTTGACGAAGAAAATTATGCCTTTGTGAATAAGTAGGTAAATGAAGAATTAAATCACACAAAAGCTCTTATTTAGTAATAATAATAAGAATAATTCATAAATATTGTGTTAAATAACAATATGATATTTTTACTTTTCATTCTTCATATAGCTATGAATGTTACTGCGATTTGGTCTTAGGATAACTTAATAAGGTCGGACAACGCAATTACTAAAATGATCCTCTGAATCAACTCATTCAAAGACACTTCTTCCACGAATATCAAAGTACATATGACTCACTTTACAAATCATAATAAAAATATTCATAACTTCGCGATCAACAGACGCCTACTACTTGCCGTATTGTTAAATTTATTTCATTTATTAAATATCTACCATATTTAATGTACGCTAATTACGATACGTACAAATGGCGACATTAGCTAATAACGTTAATTTTACTAATGCTACTAAACCTACTAATACTGTCCTACTAATTAATATGCTAAATGTCCAACGTACTGAGGATGGATGGATGGATATTTTCCATGTGTTGTTTTGAAAAACAACACAGCAAAAGCTTGTTACTCTTCACGCAAAAACATATTAAAAATACACTTTACCGTACTATAAGTTGTGCATTAAAAACAGATAGGCTACAATTAATAACTATTGTTTTTTTTTATATAATTCGGTCATATTATAGTAATAAACTTAAAAAAGGCAATTTTTTTATCTTTTGAGAGATTTTTACGTACGTTAGAGATACCCAAGTGTAATACCGAAAGATGGTTTGTATGAAATAGATCCAAATATATCTATGGAAAAGCTACTATGACTAAAATTACAGTAAATCAAAAGAAACAAATTATATACAATTAAATTTTATACTTTTCTACCTCTTCGTAAAATCGACACTTTTTTCGCTTTTAGTATTTAATGCAGGTAAACTTAGTTATTTACAAATGACAGTATTCACGGTAAGATTGAGTTGAATGGAGCTAAAGTATTAACTTTGAGAGAGCGGGAGTCTTGATGTGATCCAAGCGATGACGCGTCATCAAGTAAACAATTACAAAAAAAAATTTTCACAAAACTTTATGTGGAAGACCAAATTTCACGTGTAGGAACCGCGGGCAAAAGCTACCTGAATATAAAATAAGTGGGCTACTTATTTTATATTCAGCTATATAAATACCCACTCAAGGGTTATTGAAAACAGGCTATGGCTGGTATGGCATCATTTCAAAGCAATTGTCGAAGCTATATTTGAAAAAACAGGGTACAAGTAAAAAACGTAATCACACTAATATTATAAATGTAAAACTTTGTTTTTATTAAGGACGCTGAATGGATTTTGATGAAAATTGGGTAATATGATATGACTTTTTATATTGGGATAAAACAGGAATCTATATTTACACTATATTTACATTTATATTTATATGTCTTATAAATTTTCATTGATTTTAATAAAGTTCATTAATTGACTATGTAAATATATTCTCCAAGTTTCTTGAAAAATGTATAACTACAAAGAATTGTTTACTTACGGTCGGACAGACTGACGCCACCACTAATTCTTATTGCATACACGTTGCTGATTGTTTTATATCAAGTCGCATTAAATTTAATTATATGGTATTTCTTATTTACTAACTGAACTCGCACTTTACATTTCTTAAATGATATAAGGTAGACAAAAGTTTAAAGTATACCTTATGCACTGCGGACTCATAGTGCAATAATATCATCACTCGGATTTTATGTGGTCTTAGTAGCTGTATGCAGTTTTACTGTAGTTGGGTATATTTTGATGCAATTTTAAAATAGTTCATACCTATATTTCTGTCCCGCTTTAGCACCTTCGTTTGTATATAAGCCTATCTTACTTTATATATTTCAGACTACCCTTTGACTGCAGACTCACTTGCAAATGAGAAATGTTAAATTTATTTTGGAATTTGCATTGCGTAACCAGCGCCTACACTTTTAATTATTCAGTAAATAGAGAGAGAGAACAACGTTGCTAGAAAAATATCGAAATAACAATACATGCACTTTACGAAGTACACAAAATAAAATCTAGTGTGACAAACTCCCGTACATTTTAAAATATCTGTTTGTATAAATTTTCTACATACATATGTGTTAGTTTCCTATTCGGATGCAGGCTTTGGTCATTGGTGATGATGTGTTGCATCTCTTTCACACATACAGTTATAGCGGATGTGTGTGAGATAGATTCTGTGACACGCTTCTGCTGGAAATGCAACCTCAGATTTCCCTCACCCCTCACCAACAACGATCAATGATTATTGTAGCCAGCTCCTCGGCATCATGCGATCCCGGTATTTAGGTTTCGTAATAGTTATAGTATCGACTTTATAACCTAAATTTAACATAGTCGTTCTTGAATTTGTCTATTGTTAACAATAGTTAGTCTTAATTTTTTTAACTATAAAATGCGAACAAACAATTATTCATATATTTAATTTAATTAGACATATCAATAGTCCAGGAGCAACGTATGACCACCGTGTTAAATTTACCCATCCAAAGCAAGCGTAACTAAGTTAATGATTGACATAATGTCGACCACAGAAAATTACATTATCTTTTACAGTTAATTATTACAAATACAGCATTTTTTTCGATTTTGAAATGAATCCCAATGATCATTAGTTCACTACCTATGACTGTATATATTCCATGTACAATTCATAATTTCATTTAATCCAATTTAGGCTAAACAAAAGAGTTCGCGTGTTGATTATAAGTTTCCTAATTGGAAGTGGCGATGAATGATTTATTATAGAGTTGAAACGCAAGTGGGAGTCATTATTGGAACAAATTTGACGAGAAAAAACTCGTCACAAACTTTGTAATTCATCAAACACACTTGGTAGTTGGTACGGAGATAAAAAATAATAGACAACGCCAACATCGATACCTTAAGTACATATTTTGGACGTATTTCCTTGTGTTTTGTTATACGCGGAATAACTCACTAATAATTTTGCGCACGCAACTCACATACAATGATACTTTACAATCAATTGGAGTTTAGATCTGGTGGCAAATACATACATGAGGGTATTTTAAATTAGCTGATCTTAAGTACTATATGTACCTACATGGTTATAAGATTTAATTTTTACCCAAAATGCGTAAAGTTTTCATGGAATCCCTGCAAAGGGGACAGTATAACCTTGTTATTTAGGCATGATTGTTTTTAAAGTCAAGAAATCTATTGATTTCCAATGACAATACTAGGGTTGCACTAATATTACAAGAATGAAGTCTATTGATGCCTAAGATATTATTTTTAATTAAAATTCTTTAAAAAATTTTGTGCTACCCTGTATTTTCATGAGCTTAACGTAAAAAAAATATAAAACATTAGCCATCACTATAACATGGCATAACAATCGGATCTTGTTGTGCAAAAATTATAACACCCACACTGAGTTCACATTCGACTATAATTACAAGATCACTTTTTTGTCATGGTAAAAAATGAAATACAAAATATGTTTGGAATGGTTTTGTTTATGAATAAAAAAAAAAATTAGGAACCCATTAATAACATGTCGAAAGAATAATTAATTCAGGTAGGAGGAAGGTATTGTACTTTGTATTATTATTAAATGTTACTGAAATTGGATCCTATAAAGAAATAATGCTGAAACTAAAATAAGCTTACTTGTTTTCGGATCATCACGTGGCTGACCCTGCCCCGAACCCTGACAGAGAGCACGTACTCCCCCGGGTGCGTCTGAGACTCGCGCACTAAAAACGATCCGTTTCTTCCTTTTTCCATGATGAGATTTTCAGCTTCTTTAGCGGACATTATGCCGTGGAACCATCTGGAAAGATGGGTTCATGTATTTATAATGCTCTTACGTAGTATTTATACAGTTTCGATATATAAGGTAGAGTTTGGATTTCAGGGAAAATTAAGTAGAAAATATTGCGCCTTAAAATTATTATACTAGAGAACTATTACAAACTTTTCGTATGTCATGCGAGAATATTGAAATGATTTTCTTGCGATTTTCGCGAAGTATTTTAAGCGCCGAAACACTGATGAAGAAAGTCACCAAAGATGCACGAACTGGACATTTTGGAATGTTAAACCATTAAATGTGAGCCCAACAAAAGGTGTTAATGTAAACCGCAGAGAACTTTCCAAAAATAACATTTTTCTTCATATTATACATAAATCAAAATAGTTTATCTCTTATTTTCTTTTGCTCCCTTTTGCTGATGCTGTTGCCGTTGGTTCCAGTTTATTAATGTTACAATCACGTGACCGATGACAATGATAATCATGAGAACATATTCTATTGAAAATGACAGCCAATTAGCATCGCGATATTAATGGACCACGCGAGCATTAGCAATAGGACTTATAATAATTTCTAAGTAATAACTGAAGCCGTGTCTGCAATTAATGACTGCGCTTATAATTTAATACGTCTACATGATATTACATGCGATACATACCGCGGCAATTACCATTTTAATTTTATTCCTAATGATATATTATTAACTTTATAGAATGTTCATTTACGCTAGATACATATTACAACATCCATTCATTTGCATAATTATATTATTTTTGAAATATAAGAAAGTGTTAAGCTACGGTAAATCTACAGAAAAGAATATACTTAATTTAAAAATTTCCTTGCTACTTCTATCTTGTTCAAACATAATATCCGATTGTTGGTTATAATGGTAGATCATGCCCTCGATATGCAGAGCGTTCTGTTCTTCAAACATTCATATGAATTCTCGGTTATAATTCATAGGCAGTAAAAATAAAAAGTGAACATTTAAAATTAGAACTGAGAATTAGCAAATGTAGATTTTGAGAAGGTTGAAATATGAAAGGAAAAAAGATAAAGGTTTTATCTGCTGGAACTTTCAAGAGTTCCCATAAGAAAGAAACATTTAATGTCACCCACCGACTCGGATTTTAAGTTTCGCATAGAGGAAGTAATTTTCCGACCATATTACGAGTATGTAATAATGCATCGTCTATATTATTAAATAAAAAAATCGATTTATGACTAAAAGAAGGGCACTGAGAATATAATTCACGTAGTTTATGCTACCTTTGTAATATTTTAGAACGTACGCAAGTTATGTAACAATGACTGTACCTATTTAAACGGAAAATTATATTGAATTTAAATGACGTTTTTTAAAAACAAACCTATAAAACAAGCAATAAGTGTTTCCACACTGTTATTTACAACATGTTTACAGCAAATATAACAATGTGTAATTAATAAATTAGAACATTAAAGGTTCTTCCATACGGATTGAGGATGCACGCTATAATTAATCGCACCCGTCTATTGTTAATAAATGCGTCGTATCCCTTGATATAGTGTGCCTGAAAGTTGTTACCTAAGACGTAATACCAACTCGTATTTTACAATTTCATCATTTTGATATCTATGGTTCGTTTTACTTGTTATTGGTAGATAGTAATTCCAGATGGACGGCTTCCTTCCCAACACATCCATACTTATGATGATTTATGACTATGACTAAGCAGATAACAACCACTTTTCTTTTATCCCTCAAGTCTTGCATCGTGCATCTAAGAGTAACCCTTGAATGGAATTTTATGAATGTAATTCTTTAAAGAATTACAATTTTTCTTTAAAAAATAGTGATATGGTCCATTACAAAACAAAAATAAAAAGGGAAATACATATGCGATACTAAATAAACAGAAAAAAAGAACAATAATACTATATCAGTTTTATGGGTAGGACCGTGATTTAAACGCGATTTATTCATTATCACTTGCTTTATATTTAGTGGCATACTAACGTCCCGTTTAAATATTCAGTCGCATTCCAAAACCTGCAGACTTATTGATAGTTCGTTGTACATCGCTTTGTTGTTTAAATGTGCAAGAACGAGAAAGCAAACAAAAGTTGCCGTGCATTTGTAACGTCATATTAATTACGGTTCGATATTGAAATCCATCGGTAGGTAATAAATGCCATGTTGCTATGTTAAGTATGTAAATGAAATGAAATGAAAGAAAAAATAACAATAATTCTAATACTTTCCGCTTGACTTAAAGAATCGAAATTTATGAATTCTATTATAATGTTAAGACCTAAAAAAACGCACAAAAAATGCAACCTTCTATAGAAATAACTATGCAAAGAACAGTGATTAGCTATAGGAATGTATAACACCCGCACTACTGCTTCATCGTTATGGAAGAATTTAAAGGTTTTTATGTTAGATCGAAAAGGTTATGCGAAATTATGACAGGAAGATGTGTTCACATAGCAACAGTGGATAATGGCACCTCAATCTGACTCGGGAACATAGGTCATCTACAGATTTGTGATCAACAAGGAACAATTATTTGCAAATTAGTAAATCACATAATGCCGAACATTAATAGTTTGCTCTTTTGTGGGGACACTACTTATTATTAAATTTTCTCTAATAATTTACTTAGACTAATTAAAGAAGTTAACAAATTTATATTTTAATTCAATGACTTAGTTTGATATTTTCCTTTCATTTTCTACAAAACATTACATTCATTTTCTTTCTAAAACCTCTTTCTAACTCGTCGCTACACATAAAAAGTATGCCTACAATAACACCTTTAATATCATTAGAAGCGAATACAATTTCGATCGTTAAGATTTACCAATAATATTATGTAAGTCGAGTTGATACAATAATAAAAAATGTCCACAACCATGAGGCGTTTGGTATGAATGATAGCAGAACGGCCTTAGTACAGTGACCGCCTGGCCGACCTCATATTTCGTCACGAGCGCAGCCCACTACCGCCCGATTAGGAAGTTCTTACATCGATATTTTGTCATCGTCACATTTTGTCGTTTTGATATAAACAACAATAACAACGACTGCGAACTTGGAGGTTGTCGGATATAAAAAATAATTATTATGAATAAACGAGCAAATAAGAGTAATATCATTGCAAAATTTAACTGTTTCTCAATTATGCTCAGTTTAACTGAATTCATTTCACGTAGGCCATAGAATAATTTTGCTATTAAATAAGCTTGTACCTTTTTTAGGAATTCAGATTAGATACGATAGGATATAACTAATTGTAGAACAATGAATACTACCTAGTCTTGCCATAAATATTGTAATAAAGAAAAAAGAAAATTGTTAACTGCAAATAACATTTATTACTTT
>NC_052122.1:5492940-5629977 GCF_012273895.1 Zerene cesonia | reverse complement strand
ACAGATTCGAAATTCAAATGTAATATTTTTTTATAATTAAGTGTAACAGTATTTATGGCCAGACTAAGTATATGTCGTATGACGGAATTTACGTGATACATATGATACCTTCCATACTTGTACTTTTTTATCAATGTTTACATAAATGAGAAATTTTGAAAGAATAGAAAAAACACACCCTTAGGCACATGAGATCGAAAGAGTAGAAGAAATTCCATTACTGTGCGGGATCACGGGTGGCCGAGAGGCAAGGCCTTACTTCGGTTAGGCAAGAAACGCAGGTTCGAATCCTGCCTCATGATCAATTTTTTTCTATTCTTTCAAAATTTCTCATTTATAAAGCATTTCAATGCTATAAAACTAAAAATTAAATGTTTACATACTCAAGAATGAAGTTTGAAGTCAACATATACCTACGTGAGCAAATTTAGGCGTCATTACATTTACCTAAACTACTTCCGTTTACTTTGTTGATATGTTGATATGGTAATGGTTTGAATAAACAGAATATCAATGTAGGTATCTACAGACCGGCTGAGGTTTTACTGCGTTCTAATAATATGCGAAAAAAATATTAATACGCAGTGTAGGGCATAAAGTACCTATTATAAATATTAGAACATTTTCTTAAATGAAAAAACCCGTCACAGCGTCTGTAGGTTTTCTATTCATTAGATAATGACTAAATGATAATATATTTCTAAAATTTGACGTGTGAATCACAACAAAAAATATTCCACAGAATAGATTATGTAGTCTAATAACGCCTTTAAAATGGTTGAAAATTGCATATCAAAAAAAAACAGGTTCTATTCAAACATCCGAGTGGATAAAGGAACTTAATTATTGTATATAACGTTTTATTTATAAGTAAGTCTCATAGTATATCATTACATATCATGAAAGTCTTGAACTTTCTTGCTTGACTTGCGACGAAAGGCAATTAATAACAGACATTACGAAAGTACGGTTATATGAATGAGGAAAATTACAATGCCAATACACGCGTAAATCCGTTGCAATAAAAAAAATATGACGTCGTGGATTTGCACCAATTATGTCGAGATGTGTCAGGATATCGTCACCTTTCATGATAACTCTCTGGATATATATCTCCGGATGTATTTCACACAAAAAATGAAAATTTTCAATCATTTTGTGATGTCTTTCTTTCTTACAGAGTGAAGTTCTTTGTTTATCCTTTTGAGTTGATTCTATTATACTTTGGAATTTTAAGTGAAATCAACAATAAATAATATCAATATTAACAATTTATTTCGCATACTTTTGGATGTTTTGATAGAATTCAAAGATAGTGGTATCGCAGCTTTGTACTTATTAACTGCATTTTTAATTCACTTTTTCTTACGCGCACAGACAAAAAATGTAAAAAGAAATGATTTTAAGTCATCCAAGTTTACATTAGTGCAATAGACATTAGATATTTCCTAAAGTCATCGATTTTGGGAAACTGTTGGTGGAGCTTTTGCGAGAAAAAAAACAACTTCCATTGATAACTAGGTAGGTACATGTAATTGACGCTGGTTGGACCCAGTGGCGTCATGTGAATCCCCATATTATAATTATTATTTTAAGACACATTTCGAGGTAAGTCTATTCAGAAATTGTCTCCTCATTGAAAATTAGGTATATATATATATACGTTGAGAGCCTTTAAAATAGCGTCACGAGGTAAAGATAAATCATTTTATTCATAGTTATAAAACATGTTAAAAAGCGAGGAATTGAAAATACGTATTATTGGTCTATTTTGTATAAGTAAAACTGTAACACTTGTTAGAAAAATAAATATATACATCTTTATCGTTTACCGTATCGAGTTGCGTAAATAAAAGAAAGCTTTGTAGCTCAAACATTTTAAAATAATTGAGATGTTTTACTGAAGGATTTTTTATGACATTATTATATACCTAAGCTTATTTATCTTTACCGATAGATCTATATTAATTTAATTTTAAAATTTGCATAGGATGCAAGTGCAGAACAGGTACCAAATACAATGAATTGAATTATAATTCTAATTAAAGCATATCCTGTTTTGGGAAGCTGTTTGTGTTTATGTTTGCTATGAAACTATTTCAAATAAAATATATGTATTGAGGATTGCGCTGGTCAAATACTTACTTTTTTAACATGAAAGCCTTGCTGAGTTCCTTAAGGACTGTGGAGACGATGGCGCCAGCAGCCGGCACCGCCAGGACCGATGCGTCCATACACGCCGACAGGGCGGCGGGGGCTAGAACCCCCAGCCGGCTGAGACGAGGAGCATCCTTCGACATTTCCAATGATATATATAAACACAAGTAAAACACAAGCGCACGACCGTAACCGGAGGACGATCTGCTTCGCGCGCAGTTTCAAACCCGAATGCGCGGGCGCAGCAGCTTTCTGCGTTTCTGCGCGACTTGTCATGCGTAGAGATTACTCGTTCATGTAAAAAGGTTATACTAATCTGTCATTAATGACTTTATAATGTCTTGTGTCGCTATTTGTTTAGATAATTTGGATATGGAAGATTTTGTGTTACAATTATATTATGTTAAAGTAAAAATCATTACATTCCTGAATTATATACTGTGTTGTTGTATATTATAATATGATATTTTCTGATTCTCTATATTTCACATGCTACCATTGTATCTCTACTAGGCCATATATTTTTAGCTTATTGTGTGCTGCTTATTTCGATAATAGTTCGATATTTAAGTCCTTCTTTTAAATCTTGCACCAAAAGAAGGACTTGTCACGATATTTAAAATTTAATTTTAAGAAAATATTAAATGTTTGCGTAGAACCTTTATATTGTACTTTTTTAAAAATGACGATTAATTAGTAGCGTTCATATTTATATTAATATCTATACTGGATATGCCCTATCTCTGGTTACCAAAAATATTGCCACCAAATTTTAATTTAAATTGGTTAAATTTACTATCGCATTACTATAATAAGTAAGGATTTTTTAGCTTAACCTGCGTTACCTCAAGATTCGATTAAATATTATAGGGCTACTTAAATATTTGAGTAATTTCGTCGTTGTTAGTTAATAATTTGAATTTATCAGGGGCATTGACGCATGATTGTACTTTAATTACGATTATCCTGTGTATAACGAATTGCCGAGTGCGAATCGCTTGTAAATATGATAGGTTTTCTTTAAAACAGCCGTTCCGATTCTAAAGCAGTCCTCGAGTTTCGCTGGTAAATGTAAAATGATTCTACTAAGTATAAGCTACTGATAACCAAAAAACAAACAATAACTTTACAAACATATCCAGCTATAATTATGTAAATGTGCGTCGCGGCAAAATATAATGAGCAATTATATTTCACGACATGCTTTCGGTGCAGCGAGTGACGCATGCGCTATATGTCCGGAATATATTATATCGGGCAATCTCGTATCAACAAAGCATAGGCAAAACCTTATAAGGTAGAACAGTCATCTTCCTAAAGGAAGGTCACAGATACGGACAAGAGTCACGTAGCGTCCCCCCGCTAGATGAGGCCATTCTGATTCATTTCCTGGTCAAACTTGTGGCGATGTGGTCAAAGTTTGCGAAGGTTATTTTAGGGAAAAGAAACAGATATATCGCGAAGGGTATTGCTCATTTAGGACATTCCGCAAAGCATCGTACACATTATTTCTTTTCACATTTCATTATTTCATTATTCAAATTAGTTATATAGCGCATTTTCGCTTTTGCATTTGCATCCACGAATATACGCTTATATTTGGACATTATGTTCGAATAAATAAAATCGCTTTCTACGGATACATGAGTCAAAAGTAGCTAATCTGGTAAACGCGAAATAATTTGTATTTGGAAAAGTGTCTTCAAACAAAACTGAATATTCGCTGTCGCATTCGCGAACATCGCCAAGAAATATTCTCATTAGATTTCAATGTTCAAAATATGACATTTGATACATCACTAATAAAAATGCATATTGATCGATAAGATGATTAGTATTCAATATGTAGAATTTTTGAATATTTATCCATGTAAAAAATAAGAGGGAAACATATAACTATCAAGGAAAAATTAATCTTATGTATTTGTTTCTTTTTTACATTTAGTGTATCAAAAATTCATTAAAACAACATCTTAGATTTAGTTCTAACAAAACTTTACTCAAAACTAACTTAGATCATAAATTATAAGATAGGTACTTAAAACATTTACTTCATAATAATCGTGACTAGACATTCACAATATTGAAATTAAAAAGAGAAAAATAATATGTATGTCTTTCATTTAGGTCTTCTAAGTATTGGCTGGAACATTTTCAACGGTAACATAGGAATCACTGGGAGTGGTATCGCAACTTATCGTATTTTTATGCTTCTTGTATCCTTCATTCGGCATTATGTGCGAAACCGCCCAGTCTAAAGACTTTGATCGCCTTTTGTTTGGGTAATGAATATCAAACATTTCTGACAGATAATCCTTTCTATAACTGTACAACCAATCGTCTGAGTTGGAACGTCTTTTCACTTCAGCCGATTCGCCGCTACTGAGTTCTTGTATTTTAGAAATAGTTAAGATACTTGAAGTTCCCGAAAACTGTCCTAACTGCCTTCTGCGATACCGAGAGCGGGGCCCTTGGTAATCCAGCTGTTCACGCCTCGCTAGCCAATAATAGTGAGCTATGGGGTCTCTTGGCCCCCAATGCCGCGAGGGTCTAAATGATGATTTTAACTTCTGCAAAAAAAATATATATATATTTAAGACAACATTATCGCGATTATCATTGTTGAAATTTGCACATAAATACCATAGAAATAATTATCTACATAAAATATTTGTTTTTGTTTAAGTTTGCGGCAAGGCCTTTTCCTTTGTTAAACAGTTGCAGAATTGCGGAAAATTGAATAAATTCGCTCGAGCAATAAGTAGGATATAAACAAATATTTCGCAAAGAATATAATTATAATGAAACAATATGAATATCATTACCCCAACAATATCATACTGCACTTGTCTGGCAACGGAAAATATTGCAAATATTATAAAAATAAGAGCAAATATTGAGGTCGCTACAACAAGTGAATAAGAGTCCCAGGGTGGCTGGCTCCACATAGGATCGTCGAAAAACCTGTCGATGTACCACCAAATTAAAAATGGAACAATAATTCCGGGTGCAGCCCACCAGCCCCACACCCAAAACTTCATCAATTCTCTGCCAGCCAAAAATTCGACATCTTCTAAAAGTACTTTCCAACCTGAAAGTAAACAAGACAAGATATTAACTGTTATTCCAGATTATCATATTTCCTTTGAATAAATATGTTTCACTGCGACATACCATATATGAAAACAAAAGCTAATATTTCAATAATAGTAGCAAAGTTGACGAGGAACGGGAGTACAGTGTCTTCCATCATAGTTAACATAGAGTTATCGATCAAAATACCGGCAGTCATTCCGGAACCAACTAATGAACTGCATATTGATATGTATCTCCATCTATATCCACCGATTCGTCGTAAGCGATCATAAATTGGATATAGCAAGGATATCTGAAATAAGAGGTCAAAAATGAAACAGCCCGAAATGGAAATTAATAATTTTAAATTAAATATCTATTTATGTAACGGCGACTAATGCTGACTGAATGCAACTTTCAAAATGGCCAATTCGTGACTGTAAATACAATTATATTTTGTGTATGCTAAAAACAGCGTATTATTTTTATTTAATATTAATAGTAATTATTTGTTTGTATTTTCAATGTACTAATCTGCGCATTGTTTATATATCTACAATGAAAGCGGTATGTTATAGAATAAAATTTTGGCGTCTTAATAAATCTACCTACTCGCATTTGACGAGCCTTATTATAGGTGATATAATAAACTGAATAATACTAACATTTCAATTATGAAATCATAAGATTATTATTATTCCATATCTTACCATGCTAATGATTCCTGATAAAAACAATGTCGCAAAAATAAGAAGGGGCCAAACGGCCCTTAGATTTTCAACTACAGTGATATTGTAGGTTTGAGCGATTACAGCAAAAGCTGAAGAGTCATTCTCTTTACTTCCGAGAGCAAACCATACAATAAGAGCTAACCAAACTGTCACAATATTTGTACCGACGAATGAAATCGGTGTCCTGAAAAAAATATTCATAGTATTTCATATGTGTTTTGGTATTAAAGTTGCCTCTTATGGACTGATTAATTGGTGAACTATCACGACGTTTCGATCAGTCAAGCAAAACATATTAAACGGTTATTAATGTTAAAAAAGAAATTTTTAGTACTAATATAAGAGTGGATCGGAAGAGTGAACGCATAAGCTTAGAAATTACTGGACGGATATAATATTTTGCGTAAATAAAATTTTGAGAATGTACACTATATGGTAGGCAATAACAACACGACGTTTAGCGATAGATGTACGTTCGAGTAAGGCAAAGTTTCTAAATTAAGCCTATGAGTTGTTATTACAAACGCAAAATAAATTGTTCATTTCCTAATACTGCCATAATACGTACCATTCCACGTCTGAATTCGCATATATTGAATCCCCAGAGGATATTAAGTAGCCTCCAGCGATTTGGGCTGTTAACAATGCTCGAGAAATAGCAATATTCCATATCTCGGGTCTCAAAAAATTCGCCCAATCCCCTTGCTTGCTTAAATAAGCCAATCTAGCCTTATCTCCGATGCAACACGCTATGATAATCCACAATAATGGTAAGACTGGTCCCAGTATGTAGAAAATTCGCTTCATATATTTAACTGGATTGTATAGTCTAGAAATAAAATAACAATTTAAATGCACGCACAAATTATCGACAGTTTAATGGTCACATTCATTACCTAAGTAACTGATACTTCCACACGCACAGACCACTTAGTAACACGTTAGTGTTAGTTATAAGGTATATAATACCAAATAATATAACAACATCAATATTAGAGCAAATAAAACTAGTTAATCTATAATTTTACTGTAGAAAGTTGCCTCCTTTAGCAAACTAGTCCGCTCTTTCCTCATTCTAAGAATATTTACAGCTGCAGAGGAATACGTAAGAAATACGTAGATTATATTAGTTGAAAGTTGTTAGCTCTGCAAATACTTTTTAATCGTAGCTACACATTTGCGCTATATCATATCAACAATAGGTAGGTTTATTTCGCGCGACATTTTTGGCACTGCCCGTAACCACTATGGTCACTGGCATACATAATAAAATAAACACTAACCACTTACATTTACATATATGTACGGATAACATGAATAGACGAGTAATTTAATAAACTGTTGCCGTACCAAAAGTAAAGGTACAAAGCTTTGTAGTATAAATGACATACTTACAGAAAAGGAAAGAGTATCCAAAGAAAAACAATTACTAATACTAATGCGATGTAATATTCTGGCTTTTCGCTAATCGGTGCAAAGAACGTCTGACTGTAAAATAAAGAACAGTAATTATTCACGATCAGTCGGCATGACACGCGTACTTATCATTTTACATATATACTTAAATATTTAAAAACTTACTTGAAGCACAACGTAGCATTTTGGATTACTTCCAACTGTTGCCCCTATAATATAACTTTTAATGTTAATTCAGTTTGAAAAAAAAATTCTAATAAATTAAATACACTAATTCAAAAGTGGTCAGTAACATTCAATATGTTCATACATTAGAACCTATAGTTGCCCCTCTTATGGATTGCCATTAGCAGCGTTTGTATGCCGATAAGTAAAATATCTACGAAGATCATTCCAACCAGGCACTGCATTAAATTATTGCAAGATTTAACCACAATACTCCCATATATATGCTAGTCTGGAACAATTTGCTATCAGCGAAAAGAATGCCAGGTATCGGTAGTTATAGGTATAATTATAATGTTATTTATTTCATTTATTTTTCTTATATCAATTGTCTGTACAAAAAGTATAAAATTTACTTGTATTCATTTATGTGTACTTATGTTATTATCTTATAAACAAATCAATTACCTGCATTTAAAGTAATTTCATAATTTCTTTTTTCGCACATTAAATGTATGAAAACATGAGCTACATATTTCAAACTATAGGTATTTAGTGAATGCCAACTTTGCTATTTGTTTTCAATGCATGATTGCGTGAATAAATAATACGCACCAGACTTGTGCGTTTGTCACAGTTATTTATTCTTTGATATTATCATTTTTTTGCACTCATTAAACTAGACTGAGAAAAATCTATCAAAACAGAAATTAATAAATCCCATTGAGGCCATTTGATTATTGAGTTGTAAGTAATTTTAACTTAATTAGTTAGAACGTGTCTTAACAATATTATAGATAATATAATACTATATAAGTAATACTCAATATTGACCATTAATTAATTCTTGTTTTAATAAAGGATTCAACTTTTAGCATTTGTAGAGCGGAGGATTTTCTTGAGAGCAGAGCAGGAATTTTGTTAAAAACTAGGGAAAGACGGTTCTTGTCGGTAAAATTACTAATACTTACGACTTTCTTTTATATATACAAGTAGGTATATTTTATTAAACTACTATCAACTATAAGTAGTTAAACGACTATCAACTAAAAGTAAAATATATTAAAACTTTTTAATAAACTTACACCATTGTCCACAAGGTCTACACAATCACTAAATGGTATTGAATTATTTAGTGTGAACATAAAAATCGTAGCTGACACTGCCAAGTAAATAATCGCACAAAGAGCACCAACGTAATTAATTAGGAGTCTTATGTATCCAATACCTAAAAATAGATATTATATTACCCAAACGTTGTATATAGAAATAATATTGAATTAACACAACTGAAAAGAAAGAGGTTAACCTTTAAAGAAAGGCACTGCTCTCCATACCCCAACGGCGTCCTGTTGGCTTAGTTGTCCAACGGCCAACTGTAGTATGACAGCTGGTAAAGCTACTAAAAGCATAGCCATTGTGAAGACCAGTCCATAGGCGACACCACCAAAACGAAAGCCATCGCGAGGAATGCGCCACGTGCTGTTCAAACTGAACGCAATGGCCAGAGTGCAGAGATGTACACGCACTTGCGGCCACATTAACCATACCTATTGCAGTGTAATCGAATTATACCCAAAATATCACATGGACACATCGAGTTCATTCTGCAATTATCAGCTATATAGAGGAAGTAAACACTTGATAATTGTGAAGTAATTTAATCAATCTTGAACACTTCAACTTGACACATAAACTTTTCACGTTGTTGCAATTAAATTTCATTAAATTATTTGAGTCAAATATATGTATGAGGAAATCGTTTCGATATATGATGTATATATCAAAATGGAGGGAAAGTTTTTGTATACAATAAATAAGTGAAAAATACCTGTACTCCAAATTTTTGTAGTTATAGCAATGTTTCTTCATATAGTAATCATGCGCTTCGGAAATAAACTAAGGGCCCAAATTTACAGTATAAAGAGTTTAAAGCATCATTTACATATTTACAGTTAATAGGAAGCATTAAAAACATATTACTATATTACCTTCAATTTGTAGAAATCAATCATTTTTAAACACCAACACAAATCACATATCTATTAACAAAACTCGCAACCGATATATGAGAAATGTGACTCTTGGTGTCTGTTCTAGATATCGTTAAGATAAAGATATCGACTTCAACGGACAAATCTTTCGACGTTTTGATATGGATGTGAAGTATCTCTCTTGCTTGTTTACACAAAGATAATAAACTACGATGGCTAATCTAATGCACCAGCACCGACCAATTCACACATACCAATGTTAATTGTAAATAATAAGCAACTACTTTGTTTAATCAATCAACGTCGATAAATTTTGTAATTATTATTGGCATAATTGTTTACCGTCACGTACGCTTATTGCTCACATTTTTCGATGAAAATAATACTAGTATACTTCCAAGTCGAGTTAAAAGACTTTAACGCGTCAGGACGGTTACATTTTAATTATTTATGAGCAAGCAATTAATAATAATTTCATGAATTGCGTTCTAGGCATTTTCGAGTCTTTCTTTATTCTTCACTTCAATCAAATTTAAATACATAAACGCTTTAATATATTTAAAATAAACGAACATGTATTTCTAAGACTTTATTTCAAAACTTCTTAGCCTATTTATTCAGTTACATTTAAATATTTTTTAAGGATAGATAAATAAATCTAAAGTGCATCCAATGTCATATGATTTCTGAATTTTACATAATGAAACGACATGAAAATGGTACATTGGTGAATTTTGATACAAGTGTTTTCTTATAGGTATGTCGTTTTGTCTTAATCCGAAAGGTTTGAAAATAAAATACATTTTTTATAATTTATTAGATACTTGCGTCCCAAATAGTTTTAATATGTAACAATTTTTGCAGGAAAATAATGTCGTCATCTGTTTTCACAATCGACTGGGTTATAAGCATGAGGATATAATAGGATCAGATACAATTATATGTTATTAGTATAGAAGGTAATTAACGACACGATGATAGTCATCGAGCAAAAACAGATGTTTCCTTTCATTGCATACGTTTAGATAAAATGCGCAAATAGATCAACAGCATACTGAATTTGGCTCGACGTCTAATTTTTACTAACATTTAGTCACATTGAACATCAAGATTGAATTAAGCTTACTGCACATTGATCTACTATTTAACTGTATTTTAATGTAACACGGTTTGAATTACGACATCAATTGGGATACAAGCAAATCACAATAGAATTTTAGGGATAAACTTAGAATCGCAATTTAATAATTAAATAAACATATCCCGTAAATTTTCTAAAATTATAAATGCGAGTTTATTTTTTTCATTACAAATATTTAATTAAAAAATATATTATGAAATGGATTTTTCTATACAAAAAACTTCATAAAACGCCGTTTTTATTGTACAAAATAAAGTTGAGAAAAATTATATAATTAAGATATATTTCGGCACAGCAGAACATAAAAAAACATATTACCAATTGGGGAAATAATAAGCAGCAGATTTCTGCTGATGCTAGAATTTCACTGATTAAAATATTCGATAATTCATTATATTTTGATCTTTGGAATTAATTTGTCTTATTTTCTTATGAAACAGTTCATATAATTATATGTATTAATTGTTTTCAGGGAAATTCCAACATGCGTTTACACAGAAGACTGACAGGAGATAACATATTTTACGATATTAAATATATTAGACACATATAATTATGAATACACAACATTGATTTCACATTTATTACATCTAAATATTATGATTATACAACAATACTACGTTGAATATATAGTTAAAGAAACGAAATCAATTACTATAATTACCAATTATAACAAAAAATATAAATATATTAAAGCAATTAGAGGAACATTAGCAATAATGTATGAAACATAACTCGCAGATTTAAATAATTGTAAAATTTTAAATAAAAAAGTAGAGAACTCATAAAAAACTACATCAAAAATTTATAACTTAAAGGAAATTAAAACTTCGATGCTCAATTATTATCCGCATTGATAAAATTTCGATTCAAAATACATTCGAAAAAGTAGAATACATCAAAATTAATGAATAGGTACCGTGAAAAAATTAACAATCTTGAATTTTATGGAAGAAAATTAGAATAGAATTGTTATAAACACAAAATATTTAATAATAATTATAGGGAAATATATGTAGCGCCCCCGTGAATAATTTAAACGTAACCTTTTCCATTTCTTTTTTATTCAAAGAATATACATTTTTGAAGAGCATCACAAATCATTCTATTATTCCGAGTTATCTTCGCGTTTAAAGTCAAGCATTTCATATGTCGTATCCATTGTAGCGCCTATCGTTATAATGTTTCAGATATTATCAGAACCGTAGCCAAGTATTTGCTCATTGTCTTATTAATATATAAATGCCAATTTCTTAGTTATGCCATAGTCGTCTCAAAATAGCATGTCAGTAATATCTCATATTTATTTATTATTAGTTGTGTTGACTCATAGTACTAAAAGCAAAAAAAAAAAATTTATCTTTTCTTTTAAACTATAAGCAGTGTGTAATATATAAAATGATATATCACGCCTTGTGAAAGATCCGAGTTATAATGAACAGAGACATTTTGATAATTGTGATGAAATTTTAGTTTTACGTCATATAAATAACAATAACTGCCGGAGTTCGATAACCTAGTCTTATTGACTCTATAAATTATAAGCATATTTACGAGTACTATACAATGGACGTTGCGTAGTTTTATAATGTGCGATTGAATCAACTTTGAGATGTTAAATATAGTCCAGTCATTTGGTACAAAAATATACTAAAAGTTATAGGTACCATAGTTCCTAGAATGGTAATCCTGGTAGTATGGGAATAGGTGGTTCCCCTCTCTTACTGGTATTAGAGTAAGAGCCCACGACGGCCAAACCTTCCTTATTTTATAAAAGCTGAAAATCTTTATGTGCATGAAATGAAATGAAATAAAATGGAATGAAATGGAATGAAATGAAATGAAATAAAATGGAATGAAATAAAATGAAATTAAATGAATTTATTCGCACAAAACGTGATATGTGTGTAACATGTACCCCATAGAGATACGAATAACCAGCGAATATAGTGTTTAGGTTTTGGTTACTTGGGCAGCTAACAGGTGATAAAGGTGTACAAAGTCCACATCATCATCATCATCATTACACATAGAAATTTCAATGAGTCTGGCAAAATGTATAAACCATTTAAACTATCCGGCTATTGAGGTAACAATCCTGTATAGGTTGTATAGGTAAGTAACATATATAGAAAAATAGCTTTAATATAATAAAAGTATAGCTTAAATCTACTAAAGTTTTGGGGGTGTCTGGTAGGGGCTAGTAAGTGTCATAAGTGTTCGGTAAAGAATGACGAAATTTCTAAAGGAAATAAACAAACATAGAGCTTTATACTTAAAAGTAATTCTAAGTACTATTTTGTACACCTTTATCACCTGTTACCTGCCCAAGTAACCACGAACCAAACTCTATATTCGCTGGTCATTCGTATCTCTATGGGGTAAATGCCCGAAAAGATTTTCAGCTTTTATAAACAAACGAAAGTCTGGGCGTGGTTGGCTCTTGAGTCACAATAAACTTTTGCCCCCATTTCTAAATTAGACGTGATGAGAGGATGAGGCAGGCGTCACTTTACCTCATGGTGGTGTGAAAATGAGTTCTTCGAACACGGGTATTAAATAGGTAACACCTTGTGGTGCTCTTTCGCCAAAACTATTGATTTTCTAATAACTAATGTTTACGAACAAACGGCTGTTAGATGAGCTTGTGTTTTTATTGATTTTTACAATGTAGTCTCGATTCATTTTTGATAATGGCTTTACATAGATTAGGTAGATGTTATCTTTATACATATTACATAAAATAACAAATTATCATTTCTTCGTTTATTACAACCACATCTTATTCCCATAATGTTTACATCCAATACTAACTTTCAGATTATATATATAAAAAGCGTATGAAAGTAAATAACAATTGTAGATTTGTCGAAGTTGCTAATTAATATTCTCAAACGTTACAATATATGAAAGTAAAATATGGAGGGATAACCAGTCGATAGTTATAATAGTACGTATTTATTTATAAAATTATAAAATGTGCTGTTACAAAATCTTTGCGCAAATACTGCGCAGTTGCGGTATAACAAATGTTTACAACTTTATAAGACCTAAACAAGAAAGTAATAATTTCCTCATGTTTGTTAAAATTTTGTATACGTTGCGAAAATAGTGTCAGAGAAAGCAAATGTGCTCCCTATTTAAGGAAAGAATGAGTAAACAGGTTTAGAACCATTACTTCGAAATTCTTAAATAATATATAATATATAGTATAGTATAGAGAGATAATGAAAAAAAATTCATTCCTGGGCTAAGAAGCAAACGAAACACAAGAGCATTCTGATCCTTCTTCACTTCGTTCTTGGAGCCTGGGACAGCAGTTCGAGCCGGGATACCAATGCTATACCTCGATTTAGGTATAATGTGGCTCGGCTGCCATAAATTTATGCGTAATACCTTACATACTAAGCACCATACTATCTCGCCCTACCCTGCGCAACTTTATTTTCAGTCTGTCCTTAATAATTGATAATATGTCTATGTCCAGTGATGTAGGACCGTTTTTAATAGTCATTTCAATAAACATTAAGTATGACGAAAATTTTTACAATCATCCTCAAAGTTGAGTATTGAAAAACGGTCCTGAAATTGGTAGTTCGAGATAATAATGTGATGATTAAATATTATCTCTTATCGTCAATTTGTTTTCAACGAGTCCATTTAAGATGTTGATTATCGAATGAATTCTTTCGGAGTGGGTGGTGGCGGCGGCGCTGGGGTTACTTAGGTTTTCCCAGGTAGCGTGTACGTTTAGAATGCGTGCGCGTTGCGACAGACGCCGCAGCCGAGCGCGAACTCTTCGCCGGTGGCGGGGTGCTGCACGTGCAGGGGACACTCCTCGGTCGTGCCGGGGAGCTGCTCCCCTTTGGGCCCTGGAACGTTTTTTGGTTAAATCAAAACTTTTAGTCTTAATTCATTGAATCGTTATCATTAATTGAAATGTTGAAGGGAATGTTGTAGGCGAAATCCGAAATAATGAGAGATATCGAAGAACGTTTTATATGGAAACCAATACTGTATCATTAGATTTTGGAAAAAGCAAATTTCCTAACCAGGTGTCAAACCCAATGACATTGAAAAAGCATTACTATATTAATACACCAATTAATGGTGTCTTTAATAAAGAACAAATTAGCGATAGTATTTACATATGCATTTTTTTTATTATTGATTTTTTAGTTTAGGTACATCAAAAGCGGCCTCATCATTCCTTTAAACTTTTTCATAGTTCCGGATTTTGCGTACCACGTCTACTTCGAGAAATGCAATTTAGATGGTACTAAAAAAAGATTGGAAATAAGGATTCTCTTACCCGCTGGGCATTGTGGTAGTAGATGACGTGGGATGTTAGTCACGCGTTGGAAGTCGTCGTGGCACGCATTGCAGAAGTGCGAAGTGCCGAAACAGAAGAATACAGCCACCTGTAATATGGATATTGATGCACATTTATTTATGATGTATTTACTATGCTTCATATTGATTTGTTTGTGGCTTATATGCATTATAACGTGTTAATTAAAAAATTGTCTTATTACCTAAATTCGGTTTATTTTCTTACACGTACCCTATTATTATAGGCACGATGCTTCTCACATCTCAATAGATACATATAAACAACATAAAATATGCCTTACCGAGCAGCAGTATCGGCACTTGTATTCCAGGAAATCCGACCCATGTTTGGAGCAGATCCTTGCCCCGGCCACATCACTGCATGCCCCGCAGACTAACTCCTTAGGGTCCCAAGTGCTGTTGGACTCCGCCTCGCAACGAGCCAAACCACCGAAATATGCCTGCGAATAAAATAACATTTAATTTGTTCTAGTTCTAGTCAAAACGATAGATAATTTGAGGCAAATATATGATAGGTGATTAATAATGTATGATTTATGGTTCTTTCTCAGCCCGGTTTAACCCAGAGTTGAGTATAGGCCTCTTCATGTGCACGCCATTCTTTCCTGTTCTTCGCCATCCGCATCCATTTCCTTCCCAAGACCTTCACTATGTCGTCAGCCCATCTAGTAGGCTGACGTCCGACCTTCCTTCGTCCAGTCCAAGGACGCCATTGTAAGATTTTATTGGTCCATCTATCATCGCTTAATCTACAGATATGACCTGCCCATCTCCATTTCTGCCTAGAGACTTTGAGTGCTATGTCTATAATTCCAGTTTTCTTTCTGATGGTCGAATTTGGAACTCTGTCTACCAATGAAATCCCGAGAATAGCGCGTTCCATAGATCTTTGTGCTACTTGGAGTTTATTCACTAAGTGTTGGGTTAGTGTCTATAGTGGTTCAGGAAATTTGTCTGTCTACGAATACATCAGATAGTTTGCCAAACGCTGCCCATCCAAGTTGGATGCGGCGGTCTACTTCCCTTGTTTGTACATTCCTATCCAGTGTAACCATTTGACCTAAATAAACATACTCATCTACTCTGTCGATATTCTGACCATGGATTGTGATCGTAGTAGTAATTTCATTTCTACTCATAAATTTAGTTTTAAGCATGTTCATTTTTAATCCAATAGCTAGTGAGGCATCATGTAATTCTTCCAGCATAACTCTTATTTTGTCCGGGGTTCTGGCAAAGAGAACGAGGTCGTCAGCAAATCTCAAATGAGACAGCATTGACCCATTGATACTGATGCCTTTCTCAGACCACTCCAATAGTTTAAAAACGTCCTCTAGAACAGCTGTAAATAGCTTAGGAGAAATTGTGTCTCCTTGTCGCACACCGCGGCTGACTGGTATTCGACGAGATACGTCATGCAGTTTGGAGGGTTGCACCTCTATAAATCTCCTTGAGAACTTCCACATATCTTGTGTCCACCATGCATCTTTGAAGTGAGTGAAACACAGCCCAGTGCTCTTTTGTGTCGAAGGCTTTTTCGTAATCGACGAAGGCGACACATAGCTCCTGGTTGTACTCCACGCACCTCTCGATCAGTTTGATCTCTATGATTTATGGTTCACTTAGGAATAATTTGATAAAATAAGTCAAGGAAACTCCACAGCACCATTACGATAATTAATTATAAAAAAATGATATGTGTGTAGCAATTATGATTAATGGCATTTTAATTTAATATGACTGTTCATTTACCTTCCCGCATTTGTGGCACACATAGTACGCATATCTCTCCATGGCGTACCCAGCGGGGTCCACCAACGTCTTGCCCTTAGAGCTGCTTGCCGCCAGCCCCTCGTACTCCAACCTCATCAGGGCTTTGCGACGCACCTCCTCTCGGAGCTTGCGTATCGGGGCGAGGTGGTCTTCGAGAGTCCAGTGCAACATGTCCTCCTGGATGGGAAAATTTAAGGTCACATAAGAATATTCAATAGAAAATTTTTAAAGGACTAAGTAGTTTCATGTAAACTGAATGGAATGTAAGTTAATTAAGCATATTGTTTCAATAATATGTTAATAAATACATTAAAAAAATCAGTATTAAGTGAATAAAAAAGTATCCTAAAAATAATGAAAAAAGAAACAAAGTCCCTTACTTTGCATATCGGGCATTTCGAAAACGAAAATGTGATTCGAGGACCATTCCACTTGTTCAGCAGTACTTTTCTGCAGCAGTGTAGATGGAATACGTGGCCGCAGGATAGCTGTAATGAAAAAATAATTATTAGATAAAATTTGTTTCAATTCACTTATATTGTTCATTATATCGCATTATACATGTGTATATTTATGTTGGGACATATTAAAAGAAGCATTAACATTACATATTAAGTGACATTTAACAACCTTTACAAATGTTGGAAACATTTGCAACGACTTATCAAACCGAGCAGAAGTCTTAACGTTTTTAACGTTTAACCATCAAGTTTTCTCTTACTCTTTGTATATACCTTATATAATCTGTTGTAAAAACGTATCGATCGCATACTTGTATAGCCGGTGCAGCCTGCAGCGGGTCGGTGAAGCAGATCATGCACATGTCGTCCGCGTCCTGGCGCAGTGTGTCCGCACTGGCGCACCCGAACAGGCACGGCAGGCACGCGCGCTCGCCGCGCACGCCACCGCAGATGTGACCGCAAGGGAGGATGCGCGCGCACGCTTCGCGACCGTGCTCCTGTTGCATTTGTAATGATATTATAACCGTATTAATGGTCTTTGTATTCTTACAATCAATACCATCTTCCTGACAAACTTCAATTGCGACCAAATTAATACATAAATGATTTGTAGGAAAATGTTTGAGTATAGTAAAAGGTAAAATAACATGATTAGTGTAACTAAGGCACGTCATCTGTATAACCATTAACCTATCTAATTTACATCACCAGTAGGGCATATAAATTAGATAGGTAATCAAGTAAATTATAAATGAGTCATATACTATTTGATCGTACCTGGCATTGTTGGTCAGCACACACGTTGCCAATAGCGAGTAGGCCGGAATTTCCACGCGTGCCGCAGAAGCGACACACGCCAGCCAGGCCTGTGGCGCTACACACCCCTTCGCCCGGCTCGCACACTCCTGTTTCCATGCCGCGGAACTCCGCCAACCCCTTGAGGGTTCGCCGGTCCACGAGAAGCAAGAGCCAGAAGAGTTTGGCTCGACCGCAACCCTCGTGGCTGTCAACACGGATCGCGCTCTCTTCTTCTTTGCAAATCTGAGTATTAAATCGTCAATATTATTACACTAACTAATAATCGAAAAGTAGCAAAATAAACAGCATTTCATTGTTTTCTCCACTAATTAAAACTGTTCAAACTACATAAATGATTAGATTTAACCTGTCTCTGGTGAGTTCTTGCCGTCCTATTGAGATGCAAGAATCGATCGCACTCCGAGCACAGAGTGCCACAAGTGCGACAATCAACGACCGCAGGTGTGATACCGTCGTCGTGGTTCACGCAGAACTGGCGGGAGTCTGCTATTGAGTCGCGGTTACGAGAATCGCGACCAGAATTGTTTATACTGAAATAAATAAATAATAGTTTAAAAAAACTAAAAAACACGCTTTAACAAAAATCATATTTTGCAAATTGAAAAATGGAATAATTTTATCAAATTAGTGTATTGTCATCGGTCCTCAATAAATCTACAAAGTTTGAACGAAATCTGGCCGTTTAAAGTGGGTCAAAATCGCGCCCAAAGAAGTCGGTTACAAACAAACATACAAACAAACATACAAACAAACATTCAAACAAACATACAGGTGAAGCTAATAAAAAGCGTGTAAAAATAAAACGTATAATAATACTACCATTCCATTATTTTCTGAGTGTATTAGTAAGTGTCGATACAAAAAATTTTATTATTGGGTATGTACATATGAAGTGTGAAATTTTAGGTTTATAATATCAAACTATCAAACCATCAAACCTAAAACAAAACTAAGACTACAAACTAAAAAAGGCCGAACAGGTACAATTTAGAAAGTATAAGGGACGGGTAAAGTTCAATTGTATAATAAACAAAAAAATAAAACATATGAAAATTGCAACGTAAAAGTATAGTAGAAATTAATTTAAAAATTATACTTACAGATCCATGTATTCTTGTTCACAAATGCATAAAGCCGCTAGAGCTAACCAAATGGTTGGTTGAGCGATGCATCTCTGGGGCCGTCGATCCATCTCTTCTATATCAGCCACAGCCCTTACGTATTCGGAGAGACCCATGCGCGTAGCAGTTCCCCAAGCAGGCGACACTTTATCCTGCATAATATTTTGTGACATCGTATAATTGATATATAACATTTGGAAATTGGTATGTGATTTGAATATATATATATATATATACATATATATATATATATATATATATATATATATATATATATATATATATATATATATATATATATATATATATATATATATATATATATATATATATATATATATATATATATATATATATATATATATATATATATATTTTTTTTTTTTTTTTTTTTTGTCGTACTTTGCCTGAAAGTGATATGTTTCTTCTCATTTATTACCTATATATTTTTTACTTTTAACTTAATATTAGTAATATATATCGTATATATATATAAATTCGTGTTAGTTACATATTTGTATCCATTTGAATTAGGGTAAAGCAAAGGTGATATAGTTCACAATTTATATTTCCTATATCCAAAGGTTGCCTGGAAGAAATCGCTTCTAAGCGATAAGGCCGCCGAATTGTAAAGTAGATATTGTTTATTGGTTTTTGTTAACTGTATGTGCATTGTACAATAAAGTGTTAATAAAGAAATATATAAAAAATATAGTTTAAATAAAATTCAGTATAGACATCTTCGTACCTCAGCCATATCGGTGAGAAGTCTGGCTACGACCTGGGCGTGGCTTCTGGTAGTTTCTCCCCGCATGAACCAGGCCGCAGGTGGCGCTGGAGTTACGGTGGTGCCCATCGTCACCGTGTTGGAGGACGCTCCGCTTGCACCCTTCACTTTCACTTGCACTGTCACTGCTTTGCCCACATAGCAGACCAGGTGATCCAGTAACGTTACACTATAAAATATTGACAAAATATTAGGCTTTAAGTGTGATTCAATATAAATTTTTTTCATCAAATACAAAATTCAGGAAATTGATTTATCACATTTTTTTTATTTCTTTATTCTTTAACTTACGTTGATTCATATCTTGCACCTAAATCCGCGCCATAGTTGAGTGCAGCCAACATCTTTTGCGGTGGTATTTCAAATATCATTCTTCGTAAGAGCGATATTACCTAGAAGTATTAGAATTTAAGTAGGTAAATATTCAGCATTAATTAAAAAATTACACAAGCAACAATATTGAATTGAATGTTTATATATAGGTCTTTCATTTCAATTACCTGGCGTTGTACACGTTCACTTCCTGTGTGCAGTAGAGCCAACAGATCAGCAAGTAATTCTGTTCGCTGTGCGAGATGGGAACGCCCAGCTACGCTTCCGCTAAGTGCCAAGAGCTGGAAGGATTTAATTTTTTTTACTTTTTATTATACACATAACGTACCAAACACATAATTGAGGATAGCGCTACTTAAAAGAACGTTATTCTAATAAATGGTAACCTAAAACAACTAACTTCTACTTTCTGTGACCACTGTAAACAAAGGGGTCAGAAAAAGGTCCAAAATTTTTTCCTATCCTTATATATAATCATACCAATGAAAGCATCTCAAAGCAATAATTGTCCTGTTGATGAGTGAGCCTAGGCTGCGCTTCATCGTCTGTTCGCTCGACGGCTTCGGCGCAAAGCAGAGCTGTCTCCCAGTCGTCTCGAACGCGCGAAGCTTCACAGCCAATTGCGCAAACGATATGCGTCATAACCTGATAGAATTTGATAGAATTAAAAGTCAGATTGTCATCATATCTTTTTCTTAATATACAATTTTCTCCTACTTTCTACTTCTAATGCCAATATATGCATAGTAACATCATAGAACTTGCCTGTTTTTGTAGTGAAGTCAATTTGTGTCCAGCGAACAGTATACCCACGACGTGTTCGCGCAGATCACTGTCATCACCTGTGACCTCTCCAACCACTAGACCATCCGAATCGCTGCCAGTTTGCTCCCACTCCAGAAGCTTTCCAAATACCTAGAATCATAGATATTAAGTCTCCGAGTAACATAGAGACGAAGTGGAAAGTATTTAATTTTATTTTATTAGATATTTAATTATGAGAGCCAGCAAGAGGTCACAAAATTATTCTTATAAATATCTTTGCGACGTTAATATTTTATTCTCTCTTATTTATGAATACTCACTTGTGAAGTGAGTAAGCGGAATACTCGCAGCGTATCCTTCTCAGTAAGAGAGTGCAGAGGGTGTGTTTGCACACACTGGGAGGGATTCAACTGCGGTCCGCTGAGTACGCGCACTTGGCGCACGCGCACCGCGGGGTCCGGCCCGCGAAGCTCACAGCGAACACGAACCGATGTACTTGACGAACCTATATGTTAAAAGAAATACTCGCCAATTATTCACTAAATCCTACATAGTTAATAATGACGAAATTTACAATCGCAAGGGGAACATTATTCTATCTGTAAACAATTTAAATAGACAAAAATCGGTCAATACTTACGGGGTAAGATGTAGCAAACCCAATGAGCGTTCTTAGTGTCCACGTCAACGTCCATCATTTGAAGTAAGTCAGTTGGTCCTGCGCTGTACCAGAACGTAACCATCTGGGTTTTTGTCTAAAACATAAAAAAATCATGTAAATATCATTTTATCGACAACAACTGATATTAATATATTAAATTATTATGGCTCGAAAACTGTCAAAAACTGTCTCTCTAAAATTAGTGAATTATACAAGAAACATCATATAAAAAACATTAACTTAAGTACTTACTGCAGGGTCTCTAGTATTGTCTATGTGGATACAGACAATATGGGGTTTATCTTCCGCAGAACCGCCACTATAAGCTATCTGGATCCATTTCGTTTTATTTTTGTCTTCATCGCCGGATTCCCAAAATGTCTCAGTGGTGTTGTCAGTCAAAGCACCGGCCATTCCTTGTCGCGAAGAAACTGTGATGGTACACCAACCGGTTACGTCTGGGCAACTCCATACGTAATTCTGTTGCTGGAATAAAAAAAAAGAATAAATTCTTAAGCATTATCCGACCATTTGATATATATTTTATATATAAAAGTAGTTATGATATGTTAAAGTGATACCTTGTTGAAGTAGCTTTGATAGCTTTCATGCAAAGCTCCCAGAAGACCGTCTTCGTAAGCACCATCTTCAGTGTGAGAAAGAATCTTGCTGATAACGCTAAATACTTGCGATCTAATTCCAAGCAGCATTAAAAGGGGGGAATAATTTTTTATTTTCGTGTAATACATAACACAGCATATGCGATGTTTAAAATATTTATTAATCAAATAATTGTTCATTATATCTCTGCATTTAATCTCATTCACTAAAGCCTATATCACTGTGCTGTTAACATAAAATTGATCTTCCACGCCCTCCTCAATACTCGAAAAAAACCAGGTCTCTCGTGCAAGTGCCTACCTGTGCAAGAACGCGCGGTCATGTTGGGAGTACTGCAGCTCCCAGCAGCGCACAGCCTGCAGGTTGGCAGCGCTGGAGGGCGGTAGAGAGGGCGCTAGAGTGCTAATGGAACCCAGGAACGCGTGGAAGGCCGCGCGTGCGCCACGTGCGGCGCGCCCACCGGGACACAGCGCGGATGTAGCTGCCGTGGGGATGATGCTACGGCTTGCGTCGTTTAGAACATTCTATAGCAAAGTTCATTAATTTATAATATACACAAACAACGTACTATGATAATTCAACTTATACTTGTGTGAAATTCGAATTTAACTTATAAAACAAACCTCCTTATTATCGTCAGAAGGGTCGGGCGGCTGTACGATACGCGCATACGAGTCAAGCGCGTTACAGAACCACCACATCACATCGTGCACACATGTAGGCTGGCTGGTGGATCGTAGTAACCAGTTCATAGCCTAAAAACCATATAATAACGTAAAAATAATGTTAAATTATTTTATTCCATTTACATATAAATCAGAAGACCAAAAATGTACATATCAAATCGTATTACGTTTAGCAATAATACCTCAAAAGCGTATTGTCGAAGTGTATTTATTCTGACAATAGCATCCAGTTTTTGTTTATGACTTTGCAAGTCTCGTTTCGCTAGGATAAACGAGAGTACTGGTGTCCTGATTATGCTTTCAGGGTCCACGTGTGGTGTCGAAAATGCAGAGACACCCCCGCCTTCAGCATTCCAGTCGCAACCAACTAATTTCTGTAAAGCTGCACTCGGCTGCGAGAGTAGAGAGGATCCCGCTCCTAGTAGTAAATAAATAAAATTAATCAAGGTGGTGGGGATTTCGCAAATAAATATATTGAATCATATATATTTTTCTTTTCATGTTTACAACAATAATTTCTACATTGGCATTTTTTTGAGCAATTATTCTAGCGTTTT
Source organism: Zerene cesonia (assembly GCF_012273895.1). Taxonomy (NCBI): domain Eukaryota; kingdom Metazoa; phylum Arthropoda; class Insecta; order Lepidoptera; family Pieridae; genus Zerene; species Zerene cesonia. The sequence goes on along the minus strand of NC_052122.1, from coordinate 5,606,361 downwards.
AAGCATATTCTTAAATATCAAAATCATCCATGTTCAATCCGATAAATCCTTGTAACAGGTTATGTCCATGCCGACCCACTTAGCTAAAACTAACCGGAAAGCGTTTCTTGAGAATCAGGCTCAAATCTAGTGAGTGGCGGTCGAGCGGCGTGGGCCAGGTCGCGGCCGCCCGCTTGGCCCATAGACACCGAACGATGCACTCGAGGGTATTGAGAACTCGACATCTCGTTGGGAACAAACGGATTGTTCTGAAAATTTTAATGAAATGCATTTCAAACCCATAATAACTTAATGTTTAGCGCATCAATGATCTGCGAGTAAATCCTACCACATTAGTTGCAGGCAATGGCCGTCCAAGAGAATGGTATCTTGCTGCATCCGCTGCGCTCGTCTTCGGGGCGACACCCAAAGCGGGCAGGCATTGGAATGGCGGAGCTGGCTGCCACAGACTCCCTGGAGGTGTAGGCGGACTGCGACATGATGTATCTTGCCACGGTGAAATATTTGCGGCTTCTGAAAATGTACGCACATAACAGAGTCAAAATTAGGCTCTGCTAGCTATATAGAAATAAATTAATTCATTTCATGATTATATTTCGATAAAAATGATACATTAAGTGATAAAATTAAGACCAATTGTACCTGAATTATTCAATGGAGTTAAGTCCAGAAGGAAAATAGCATTGTCCTTCATTGTGTAGTGGTCGATCTCTGGTTCTGCTTTCTCGGGACGACTGACTTCCGTAATGGTGACGGACTTCTTTGGCCTCACGCTCACGGCTTTCAGCGCCTTCTCGCGGCATTTCTCGCAGAATAAGTACCAAAGTTGGTACGCTGCTAACGTAGCGCGTATTTTCACACCGATAAGGTCTAAAATGGTCCACGACATCGCAAAACGTATAAAAATTAATTAAACAGAAATTATAGAAAATCAATTAACACATGCACAAGACATGCAAAATTATCAAACATACTATATTGTAAATAAAATTAATGAAAATATATTACTACTTTACTGGATATAAAAAATTAAAAAGGGATAAAATTATTATAAATATATAATTGTTATAAAAAAAAAATTAACTACGGGATTATTAATTTCTATGAAGTGACTTTGAATCTATTATAAAGCTTTACTAAACCTAAGGTGGAATATCGGAGCCAACAAGTTTAACCAGCCGTTGCACTATGTAGCCTAGGTTTTTTTGTTAACCGCCGTCCCGTATCGTTTACAATGAATTTATTGACTGATGTTTGGGCTCTTTATTTATAAAAATAAGAAAAATGCCAATAATATTGTAGCCATTCTGATAATGTTTTATGTATAACAGTTTTCGGATTTTCGGAGTGCAATTTAAATAACTTGCCTAAAGTCTGATTAAACTAGTTGGCTGTAACATTTATATTATAAATTAGGTGTAGACATGACATATTAAAATAACTATCCTGTACTTTGTAAATAACTTTCCGTTCAGTAAAGTAAACGCAAAACATCTTTAGACTTTTTAATAGTAAAATATTACTTGTATGAATGTGCAACAGTGCGTTAAATATTTTCTACTCATCTCTGTTTGTACGCGTGTATAAGTGTATATGTTTCGTACCTTGCGCAAGTTGCCCGCACGCAGATGCGGGCGAGTCAGCGGTGGAGGGTATCGGATCAGCGTGCTTGTAAGTACCCGCACGGTCGTAGCCACGGGTAGTCGGCGCGCGGCAGCCGGGGTGAGCGGACCGCATGTGCGCTGCTAATGGTGGAGACACGTTTGCTCCACCGCATAGTTCACATCGCACTGAAAAAAAAAAATTTTTTTGACTTCTTGTAGACTTCGAATTAAAATTATAATCGGATGTTATTACTGGTTAATGCAATTAGAACTTACCCATATATGGTAACTTATTCGAAGGTCCATATTTCCAATTTTTCTTTCGCAATGCGCCCCCAAGTGGACCAATTTCGTCATTGTCATTGTTCTCTTCCTTCTTAAGCCTGTATTGAATTCAAAAATTTCAGAACATTCGATTTTATATCGTATAATGTATGAATATATTAATGATTTATATATAATATTTGCACTCACTTGTCAGTAGCAGCATTCAATTGATCGGCGTCACAAAGGGAATCCCACAAAGCAACGAGTGCTCGTAATGCTGGAGGTAGCACATTTACTACTGAAGTCGATGGAGTCGATGACGATGACGGACCTTTTAGCGAACAACTTTATTATTAATACTTAATTATACGTATTGCAGTGCAACCATGTACATAACAGTCAAGAGCAGTTTAAACGAACGAAATGAAACTATTGCAAACTATTTTTGTTGGAAACGGCTAAAACTAGTTGTAATCATCTTCATTGGGTAAAACTTTTTTACTTTTGACTATTTAAGAGTTATGACTACAAAAAATAAAACCCAAAATTATACACATAGTCCCTACATATATTATATATGCGTAAAGTAAGTAATAAAACACATTGTTCTTAACTTAAACCTAGTTATGCTAGAAATGATAAATTAAGCTTAAATTGAAAGACTTTAAATTAAAATATATATACTTATCTATTCAGTTGTATAATATATTCATATAATTATATAATACACTAACCTGCTTCGCCAATATGTGAATGTGAGTCCTCTTCACGTATGGTGCCATTGAAGTCACTTCTACGAGCTCTGCTCGAACTGGCTTCAGTGCCTGATCTAGTTAGCGTCTCCAACGTAGATGGATTTATGCGGAGATATTGACCTATAACAAAAAATTCAACTTTATGACTTACATTCGGTTTTCAAATACACACGTATGAAAGACTTACAAAATTATATTTAAAATTAAAGGATCATTCCAAAAATTCCACTATACATACCAGCATTGGAAACCTCCACGGAATGTCTCTGAGGTTTAGGAATCGGCGGATCATGAGGAGCGCCACGAGTCACAACTAGGGCACCAGCCTTTGGCAACTGCGGGTGGAACTTCAGGAATGCGGCGCACGCTATCGCGTCGTGTACGATGCCTGAACATAACCGTCAGTAACAATAATTACCGCGAAAACAGAACAGCAAAAAACAATTACGAGTGATTAATGCATCAATACTAGAGCAAAAAATTGAGTTACCACTTGGAATTATTATTAACGCATTTTATAAATTCTTATGAAGTTATTGTAAAATTCATGTGTTTAAAAGTTAGAAAGCATATCTATGGACAACTGTCTTTTATATAATGATTCAAAGCATTGGCTTTTGAATTAAGGTATGACGTAAATCAGAAGTGGTTTAAAAATGTGATATTTACGCTACGATGAATTGTAAAGCAAGCTTAAGGAAAGATATGGTAGATACACTTAAAGATGGGTTCCACAAGCTCCAGCTATTTTGACTGAGTTAAATAGCAATTGGGAAACAACAACATACTTACGAATATAATTTTTTTTTTTTGTGTGTTTCTCTTAATTTTAATTTTAAAATATTGTACTTTGAATGGACATGTATTATTTAAATTATTATTACTTTTTATTTTATTTGAATTTTAACTTTTGTAATTAGTTTTTTGTGAATTTCTTTTTATAAAATTATTATAAAATGTGATATTGGGTCCTTGTTACCCCGAAATAAAGAATTTATTATTATTATTATTATTATTATAAAAGGCAATAATTTTGCGGTACCTTCATGCCATAATAGCGCAGCAAAAATAGACCGTAAGCATTCAGCTTGAGCCGGACTTTGCGCTTGTTTCTTCACCGGTGCGGGCTTGCTTCGCGCGGGTAAGGGCGGAGGTGACGACGGCCGTTTGAAACTTGATACGCTTGACACTCTTTCTCGGGGTGTGGTAATCTTTTCATCCTGTTTTTTATGGATATATTCTAACTTTCTATTTTCACTTACAAAAATTCACATTTTAATCAAATCAAATTAACGTACTTGTTTAAGGGTGACGGTGTTAACAATAAGCATATTTTATTAAATTTAGTAACACGTTAAAAACAACAACGTAAGACGATCGTCGGCAAACGTCACTTTACCTTCGAAGTACTGGGAGTGGGCTGATCGTTTCGTTGAACCTGAACACTCGTTTCGGGTGAAGTCTGAGTCGCAGCTTGCGTGAGAATTTTCTCTTCTTCTACTTTGTCGGGCTATAAAATGTTCCATTATACTGGTGTGTCGAAAATAATTTTTAAAAATATTTTCTAGTAATTTGTGTGAATTACTTACTGGAACTGGGTCCGCATTATTCTTATCCTCCACTGGTTTGTCTACATTAACAGCTTCTATAGCATTCCTTATTTTGACGGCCTCAATTACATTTTTAACATCAGCCCCTTTTGCATAAGGGCATTTAAGAGCATCCGCTTCGTTGTTATCGGCGATATCTTCTACATTGGCCGCCGCTTTTGGTATCGCTTGTGCCTTTTGAACTGAATCATCTCGTACATTAACATCATTTTCCATTTTGTTCAAACTTTCATCGACCAGCTCTACAACTTCAGCAAATTTAACATTATTGGCATCGTTAGCGTCTTGTTCGTTATTTGCAAGTTTTTGAACCGCCTGAGCAGGAACCTCATCTTCTCCGTCGCCATTACCATTATTTCTACGCGGTTGTCGCCTAAATAGAAAATATTTTATAAACTTCCTAACTTAGCTGGTTGAACAAATAAAAATTCTTAATGCATTTATTATATTTATTACAGAAATGAAATATTTAATATGTTTCTTAAATGAATTACATACAGAGGAAGTCTAGCCGGTTGGTTAATTACTGCAACAGCCGCTTCTTTCCTCATTTTTCTATCAATTTTGCTCGGCTCTGCCATCAGAGCAGGATTACGCCTATCCTCCTCCTAAAATTATGTTTATAATCAATATTATCGTACTGTGTATGAATAAGTAGAACAATAAGAGTAGCACTACTTTTGAAAAACTTACATCTGGAAGATCACATTGAATGGAAAACGGGAAAGGTCTCTCCTCGGCATTTGCATCTGCAAATTCAATATATTTTATATACGGAAAATTATTTTAATCATAAAAATATTTCACGTTTCAATATAAATAAAAAGGAAAGTACTGACCATTGGCCTCTACGTCATCATCTAAAGGCCACATCGGAAGTTCTGACTGCGCTTCTAATCTGTTCCATCCAGAAGGATCTTCTTCCTAAAAGGCATTTATTTGTGTGAAACAAACAAATATATCTCAAGAAACGCATCTATTAAGGTGTTCTTTTAGAGTGACGCGGACTCTGACGTAAGTGTCTGACACGTTTATTCTCGTTGACAACATCCCTATGCTATTAGACTATTACAATTTACGGGCAGTTTAGATTCTGTTCATAGATTTCCTTACAAGGTTAAAACGACACAACTAGAAGATGTACAATTTTTATTAAATACTTTATGAGACACGTAAACATCTTCGTGGAAATCTTATAAATCTTTTGAATCAATATGTTACAGACATAAATAGGCTTTGTAAAAAATATTGATACCACTTTTGAGTTTGTCTACAGCACATCATATTTTTTTACATAATTTCGTTTTAAATTTACAATCAAATTAGAAAATGATGCGAGTTTCTCCTTACGGGAGGGGTTACAGGCTCATCTTCAACTGGGCCTAATAGAGCGCAGTCAAGTTGCCGATGATATTGCATACACCATGCAACATCCACGTTGCTTTCTACATAAGCTTGAATCGAGTCACCACTCAAACGAACCCAGGCGCCATCTTTATTTAAAACCTAGGACAAGAATTATTAATAAGTAAAATATTTTAAACTACATTCCGATTATCCCACTGTGGGTGATAATAAATAACTTGACTCCAAAAGAAAAATAAAAACAAAATATTTTTATTCACCAATCACAAAGTACAAATATTACATTTTTATCAACTTTTATTTACATGTGTAGCCGAATCAGTCTATAATATAAAATTTTCAATCAAGCAGTCATTATCACTACCACACACGAATTAGGGTTCACTTTCTTCCTTGGGCCTCCGTCTCAGTGCTCCCATTTCTCATACATATACCTTATTTGTTCTTCGTCTAGTTCTATACAAAATAATATTAATATTTGACATTCTTCTCTTCCTCCAAGAAGCAATCCACAGCACTACAATATGTCAACGTACTTCTTCCAAGTATGCCACATAAGCTCCTGGCGGTATTCTTCCAAGTTCTTCAGCTTGAAGGCTCGGACTGGCTCGCACGCGTAAGCCTGCGCTACACTGTGTCACGAAACGCTTCAGCTTTGTGGTGGTTCCCTCGGCTGGTAAAGAGGTATCTTCATCGTCCAAATTTTCATTTTCTGGTACTTCTATCACTATTTCCTGGTAAAACATAAATAAAATGTGAATCGAGAACAGCAAACGAATTCTAAATATTCTTAGGCATTGGGGCAGTGGTAAATATGGAAAATAAAAAATAAAGTTTTATAAACAATTTCCAAATCACCATTGCTCCAATGTCCGAAAGCAATCGCTTTGCCACCAATGATCATCACAATTGCGTATAAGCATACAAACCTGTGGTGACGGCTGGTCATCCAGCGTGCATCTGAAAAGATATTTTCCTGGAGCGCGTGGGACCCACAGAGCAGAGTACGAACCGTCCGTTTGTGAGTGTACTGTGATACGTTCTGTAGGGACTTTTAACATGCCAAGACCTTTCAATCTCGCCTCCCCCCATAATCCACTCGCAAAACGCAGTTCTTCCAATGAATAGTCTTGATAGGGCTACAAACATTTCAATAATTGCATTTTTAATATCATCTTTTTACCATGATTGCCATCAAATTAAGCTTTAAGAAAAAAAAAAAAAATTGTGAGCCAAAATATCTGTAGGTAAGGATTGTATCACCTTCATCATGGTAATAGTCTGAAAACGCATAGTTTCTCTTATCGTAGTTGCGAATCGTACATTTGGAATCCCCCCCGCTTGCTCAGCTTCTGTCGGACGATTCATGCTGAGCGACATTGCCAAATTCTGTACTATAACCTGGAATAAAACGCGACTTGAGTATTTGCACAATGTGCATTATTTGAGGATATATGAATGATGTTTCTTACCTTCATTCTGATGACCGAGGCACTGTGCAATTAAGTAAAAGCTACGCAAACAACGATCACGTCACTAAAGCTCGTGATAGATTCATTTATATAATGATCGATAGCCTGTTAAACATATTTTGCTATAACGAAGGCCAAATTCTTGTGAATTAAGGTAATTATCGTTTGGTGGAGGAAGCAAGGAAAGATTATTAAGTGTATTTACAAATTCTGATTTTGCAGTGAAATATATGTGTTAACATACAATATACTCCGGTAACCATAAAACTTATTATTATTTTAGATAATGAAATAGAAATGTCCTTACTCTCACCGAATATATCTCCATATGCTAGATTCACTTAATTTATTATCATTTCACCTTTCAACAATGTCAAATTATACATATTTAAAATACGAGCAGAATATGTATCACAGTTTACTTGTCACAAATACCGCTAGAAACAGGTGATGTAAAATTGAATTCATCATTACCTGCAGACGTAACGGCAGAGACGAATGGAGAAAGCAAGCATTAAATAGATTCAAATTACCTCAATTTTTACGGCTGAAGAGGTCACAACGTCGCCGTATTGATCTTTAACGATGACAGGCAGGTTGACACGCGCCGTTGGAAGAACCACGGAGGCCGGCGCTTTCAGTTCGCACTTGGATGGCTCCACGCGAGAGGTTGGGGCCAACCAACGCGCGAGTCTGCCACCAGCCGTGCTCTCGGCGCCCGCCACAAAATCCGACAAAAACTGGCGTTCAGTTGATATGCACCTATACAGGAAATATATAAAAACTGTTAGATAATAATAAGATAATGGCCATAAATTTAATAAAGTTAATTTATTTAAAAACAAAAACGGTAGAGTTTCATTTATAACATAAAATATCACATATGCACATAAAATACCCGAAAAATAATTTCGGATATTTCATTCAAAAATTATATAAATAAAATTCACGTTTTTATCGTTGTCATATAGCGGATTTAGTCTAAGAACGCTAAATTGTAGTTTATGCTGAAAGCTAAATAGGGATTAAGAAAGGATTATGTGAGGAAAAAAAGAAAGGCTGGGAAGAGCAAGGAAAACAATATGAACCAACATCCGCAACGCTCCATACACCACCCGCATCATAAAAACAATTCAAAACAATTCATACAGGTTGTTTATTGACGTGAGTTCGAAACTCATCTGAAAATGAAATCGACGGGATGACCTAATAACTTGCTTACGCTATGTTAAAGATTTAGGGCATACTCATCATAGCTTTCCCGTTACAATGTTAGCAGCGCTTGTGTATTAGTGTCAGAGCTGCTCTCTAATGGGGTAGTAAACGACGGAATATACTCAGTATATATCTTTCACAGACAAAGCAACAAAAGAATTACTAATTTCAGATTTTAGATACGATCAGCATATAATCTAGATTTAACTTTTCACGAGCAATCCTTGTGTATATGTTTATACCTCATCATAACATCATAACATATTATATCTAATAACCAAAAAAACATATGTCAACAAATCATATCATATATTTAATGAAACATATGTCATGAAATGTAAGTAACCAGTTTATTCAGTACTATAATCGAACAAAATAAATAAAAAGAGGAGATAATACATAAAAATGAAATTTCACAATAGGTTAAAACGATATCTCATTACAAGTATCAAGTATATTCAAGATATTCCAAAAATTTTTAAACGCGATCTAGAAATCTTTCTAGAGGCAATAAAGTAATGAATTCATCATATTTCCTATCAATTGTAAAGTTCTAATAGTTCTAAAAGGTTCGGAAAACTTCTCTTTCTATAGTTGATGCAGGAATCTGAAATAAAAGGTACTGAGAAATGCAATATCGGACAATATGATTACAGAGCTGGATGAGTCGATAGTTCACTATTTTACGGCAAAATTGAGAATGCTCAACATACATTCGATACTATTATAAACTTTGACACTGCTTAGTGAATACAAATCACATTATGGATGTACAACTATTAAGACAAGATATTAGAAACAAATTAATAGAAACGTGTTTCTTATTTATACATACATATAAATCATGCAGTTCTTAATAAATATAAAGAATCACACAAAACATTCGTATGCTACTATTTCAGGCCGATTTTTTGAGGTTGTGATGTCTTCACTCTTCCTCGATGCGAGCTTGCCAGTTCGTGCATGCTAGACTCTCATACACTGATAAAGAAGTCTGATCATCTACGTATCCGTCAAGAAAATCTATGAGTGAAAAAGATGTATAATGCATCTGCCTTTAGCCATTAGGACAAAGGACTTCGCTTTACACCCCTCGTATTGATTTATATAATTTATAAATATAAGGTGTAGTGGATTTATAATATGTAAACTACAAGAAGAAAATAAAAATAAAAAGCCTAGATTCAATATATTCTATGATATTATTTAATACCGTTCAATGTCGTTGTTTCCTTCCAATCATGCTTTTTTGTGCCAGTCCCTCTCGTATTATTTCTATGAACAGTTTAATTGGATAAATCCGATACATATTCTGAGCCGAATACCGGCTTATATTGATGTATTAAATGTTACTAAAAATTATTATAAGAATCGCATATTTACGCCTTTAGTTAGAGATATTGTTATTAATCTCGATTAACACCTAATACTTGACAAATACTTAAGTGCATCAGAACAGATAGGTCGCGGCGCGGAGTGCAGCGGCTGTCCGACCTTATGGGCTAAGTTACTCACGACGAATAGAGTGATGTCCACATATCGATTCGATATACGAGTGTTCGTAATGCCTTGCCCATCGTTCGATTTTTTTTTTTTGACATTGTCCTAATTTAAGGATTCTTTCTTAACAGAATAAATAGAACTCTTCAAAGATAATGTGTAACATTGTTCTACTGTTAAATATAGATAACTAGCTGCGCCCCGCGGTTTCACCCGCGTAAGTCCGTATCCCGTAGGAATATCGGGATAAAAAATAGATGTTGGCCGATTCTCAGACCTACCCAATATGCTTACCAAATTTCAGAGGAATCGGTCAAGCCGTTTCGGAGGAGAATGGCAACGAAAACTGTGACACGAGAATTTTATATATATAGATTTATTAAAACTTCCTTCCTCCCGAACGGGTGGTAAATATTAAATTGTGTATTTTGACAATTCAAAAGCGCTTCTGAATGAAGTCTAGTTGAATGCATAAATGTTCAAGAGTGGGTATGTTTTTTGCATACAAATTATTAATGATTGCATGGTACATAAATTTGTTTATGGAAATCCTTTACGAAATAGTACAAAGTTAAAACATCTACTAGGGGAAGTTTTAGAAGATATAATATTTAATATATTCTATAACGGTAGCATTTAGTCAAAATATGGAGTTTCTCTTATCTGCATATTGATTAGTCAAAATAAAACTTGCCGACTAAAAAATTATTCTTTATTTTGGTCAATAAAATTTTTTTCACATACTAACCATCTATTATTCAAATTAGAGTTGAGATAATTTGACTTTAAATATTATTTATTTAACACGACCAAAGTAAACCGGCTAGTTTAATTCGCGAACCACGACCGAAACCAATTACTATATAATAAATGCTAATTAAATCTGATCATCGACATCGATAACAGAGCGAGTTAATAAACGGCATCACTAGTGTTAGATACAGCACAGGGCGCGATCTGCGGCCAGCAGTGGCGGCAGTCGGTGCATGACGGTCGTAGCGCGCGGTTGGTCGCGCTCGAGCGCGGCAACATGTCGCGCCCCCCTGTGTTACTAGTGCTTTCGTTGCTCCTTGCATTCACCACTGCTTTAGGCGAACACCAGTCGAACTTATGCGAGAGAGAATACTGTAATTGTACCCCCGCAAGACACCCAAACTGGATGGTCGTGAACTGCACAGTGCCGAATGATCAGGTATAATATACAAAGTGAATGTGTATTAATAAACAACCGGACGTCAGCGGGTAGATAGATACACGTTGTAATTTTTCTTAGGACAACGTTGGTTACAGCCCAGGAGTCGGGAGTAGAACAGATGCCTTTAAGATAAGCATCGTCTATTTGTTATGAGAATATGCCACCCGGAGGTTATGCCTCAGGAATCACTAATTATGACCATTGTTTACAATACAAATAAATTTTTGATAATATTTATAATGATAATTGACCACTGCCCATGTAAACAATATTAATTAAAGAGTAACAAAGAAACATATAGAATGTTTATTTATGATTAATTAGTTAGATAGCAACAATAGGGTACTTTAAAATCTTCTAATTGAAACCCAATATAATAAAACCATTGCGTGATTTAAAAGCAGTAATTGCAATGACCATTTTTAATTATTATGTTAAAAAATGTTTAGTACATTGTTATATCTCACAGTTTGTAGAGATAAACGTAAAAAAATGCTTAAAAAATAACTATGTAAAAAATTGAAACTACTACCTGCCCTCAAATCTCCATTGTGTGTCATCTCGGCAGATCGTATAAACAAGCTGTTATTCCAATCTCGACAGAGACATCGCCTCGCGAACTCGAGCCACAAGTTATTTTAACCAAGCTTGGGCCTACTTTAAAGTTCAAAGTTATATTTTCGGATGAATATAAATAGAAAGAAGTATAGGTAAATATTTGCGAGTGTAGCAGTAATAGTATATTGCGGTTAACAATTCTACGTATCAATGCGATCGTTATTGTTGTATGGTTCTCTACAATACAATATAAATTTGAAATATGTGAGTAATAGAGTTAACGACAGCTAGCGGCTGCCGCGGCCGCGACGTTTACACTTTACTCGGAAGTTGTCCGATCGCATCAACTACGGAAATGGTTCATTGTGTCTACATGCTATGAATTAATAATCTTAAACACGCTTAATGGAAATAGTATTACTTTGCACACACGTCTTAACTTTAACCTATAAGAAAGTGGAAGAGTGAATAGGAAACTATCAATATTTGATGTTCTGTTTTTAATTTAACAACATATGACTGCATTATTACTATGTCCTTCCATCGGCGCAAGTTCGAAATATACAAAACCCGTAATTCCGACGACTTTATTGCCTTCTCAATGCGTAGCGCTCTAAATATTCTATACAATCACACAAACTGTCTCTATCTCGCTCATGCCAGCCATAAATTAGAAAAAGACAACAGTATGTCGAACCGTTTAGAATACAGGGCACTCTATTTCCAGCTTTACCGCTTGCGAATTCGTTCAGTTTTTTGCAACAAATTAAAAAAACAACGATTTTAAATGTATGAATATTTTAAATATCCATATGTTTTCAGCAAATATCTACACAGTAAAAAAATACACAGTTCAATATTTGCTCCATATTTCTCTGTCTATTATTATAACTAATAGATCGTACTGCCAAGACCGCTCATTTTATAGCGTATTATGTTTTTCGAGGTATGTCGCTAGGTAATGGAAAAAATACACTGTAATTTCACTATCTAATGACACACTAGAGCTTCTACGAATAACGACAAAATGTGGGCACTAGACTCTTTCAAGAACAATGACATCCCTCTAACTATATTAGCGAAACGGTAGAGATAACAATTTAATAATAGACATTAATGTGCGCAAGAGTTTAAATGACTTCTACGAACTCAATGTAGAACCGCAGATTTTTGCATATGACACTATTTTTAATAATGACTCAACGCCGATAAGACATCCACGTAACAATTTAACTCATTAAACAAAAAGGCTTACTCAGACGGCGAGTGTTCTAATGAGGGCTGTAGGTAATTTATGTTGACTTATCTTGCTAATAACAATTTAAAATCATTTATGATGACGATGAGAATAAAGTTTTACATGTAGAAAAAAGGAAATGTTTATATTCATTCCCCGAAATACCTAAGACACAAAAATTTATGAACCTGTAACTACAAAAAGAGTTCTATTAGTTAATAAATAATCCTCTAACTATAAGGACGACAACAATATCCAAAAACAAAAATAGTGCAATATATTTTGATGAGTGAGATTACACGGTTCATAAGAAGTAAAGCTGTTCATCAGCGAATTAAATACAAGTCCTAGAACTCAATGCCGGAAACGATGTCCCTACAGTTGTCACATTGCCCGCAGGGAATTGCATTGTTTTGCATCACGTTGAACTTAAACATGTGTGCGCAACATTCCTTCATACCCGCTCGCTGCACATATATTTCATCTTATTACTCATTTATTTACATTGGAACAATTAAACAACCGATGTTTAATACAGTAATGAAAATAAACTATTTCAATAAAAAAAAACAACCGGCAAAATATAAGCCGGTTAAAGAAAGAGCAGAGAAGACAGTTTAAATTTTGTTTATTTAAAAGTATATCTTATTTTTTCTATTTTAAAGTGTTACATTTTAATGTACTATCCTAATCATATGAAGATTTGGGCATATTAAAGGCGCCAACTACTGTAAGGCGATAGGGAGTTCCCTTCACAGTTAACCTGTTACCTTAAGTTCTCTGGGATGCATTTCTTGGATCATATCTAATAGACATATATACAAGAAACCAGCCAAGTACGAGTTAGACTAGCATACCAAGCGTTTAATTGTTGTTTTTAAAAAAAATTGACAATTATTGCATTATATTACATTTCTGATAAATTACTGAAAACGAAAATTCATCTACTTATACCTTTGCATTGAATAAGCTCCGAACCTACTGGGCGGATTGGAAAATTTTACCATTATAAACCCCTGATACATTTTTATGGTTAGCATATTTGACACATGCTATAAGACTTTGCTTCTTGTAAATTTTTATGATGATAGGTCAATGGAAAGTGCCCTGGGTTTTGATTCTCTCGTGATATTGCAAAAATCAGCATAAGCAGTGGCGTATCTTTGATCGCGTTGACCTATATTTTATTTTTTCACAGCTAAAAGCGATTATAGATTCAAGTGTTTTGTATAACTTACAATCTTAAACCGTTTATGATAAAAATAAGATTTCCTAGTTTAGGTATGTACATCCTCTAGTGGAAGCTAGTGTCACATATTTATGTTTGTCGGATTTTTTTCCTTCACGTGTGCTATAAGATCTTGTTTCTTTAACCAAATTTCATGATTCAATGGTGAACGAGAAGAAACCTGCAGAGTTTGTTTCGTGTTATTGTGAAAAATGAAATACACGTGATAGGTTTATAATATCAGCTTGATATCTTAATCCATAAGAGAAAAAGCTCCTGACCGACACACATACAACGAGGTGATAATAAAACTAATAAGGGATCCGTTTTTTTCTCTTCGAGGTACGGAATCATGAAATATCGTATCGTCGTCGTTGTCGACGTCGGTCGTATTGAGCAATACTTTTTTTGAAGTCGATTAAAGACTAGCTTATGAATAGGTATTTGTATGGTAAAAGCTCAAGTAAGTCACGCGTTAATAAAGAGCTCGCTATGCACCTGTTGCGCGTGTAACCGTAGAGCAGTGTTTAGTATTAATTTTTCGAGACTAGTGTAAAATATCGATATAAGAGTTTGTACATATTATAACAAAACAATTTATAAATCATAATAATAATATATAATTTCGATAGCGATAGGATAAATCTCTTTGAATATCTGATCAATATTTTACAAGACTCTCTATGTAGTTCGAAAGATAAAAATGTCGTAAACGGAATGATGCTGCTTACAAAATGAGTAAAACTAGAGTGCAGCGGGAGCAACGAACAAACCACAAAAAAATCATCATGAGATATCACTTCCTGCGTCGGGCGAACCGTGCACGCCATAGATTATCAGAAACTTTTTGTTGTTACTTTTATTGGATTATAACACGATACCGAACCTACTCGGCAAATAAGTGTGTGTATTCTTTTATTTCTTCAGTATCAAACAAATTAATACCCAAAGAAATAGATTTCATGCTCTGCTAAAGACATTTAGCGAAGATAGCTTATCAGTCAATTTTATAAAAGAACTTGATAAACAAGTATTTTTATTAAATTTTATCTATTATTATCTTTTGAAACAGTATTTCAATTCTTCAAACAATAATTTAAGTTACATGTTACATATTATATACCTAGATATTAAATTTAAGGAAAATGTTTAGATCTTTCATGTGATTAAAATCGTAAGACTACTAAACATAACTATTTTTATTCATGGCTCGCTCATTCATTTCTATTTGTAACGAGTCAAATACCTACATTCGTTTTCCCGGAATTTAGTCTGATATTAAAATAAGCTTAATATCCCTATAGACGTAAACGATGGAAACGTACATCAATGATGTTCAACAGTTAGAACAACATTCTAGAAATATTTTTAAGTACATACGTATTGTAGATACTTTATAAGAATAGTGTTGTTTATTTTTTATTTATTTTTTAGCATGAATTTATAGTACACATAGCGCTCAGTTATTTGTAAACTATGCGCAGCTGGTATTTGGCTTAATAAGTTGCAAAACTGGGGTGTTCCCGAAACATTGTCGATAGTGGCCAACCTAGATTATTAATGTGAAAGCCACTCTATACCAAGTTATTAATAAGTATTGAGCGAACAACAACTTCTCCCAATTCGACATATTATGTATAAATATTAAATGAAAGTCAGATAAGTTTAAAATGAATAATATTCGTATTGAATATTCTTTTAATTAGGTTAACTCCGCTCCAGTGAACAATATTAACTCATAACAGGCAGCAGGCCATACAGCAAATGGAAGTAGCACGATAGTGTTCCATACAATAGCTCTTTCATTCAAATTTGAGCGTTATGACAACGAACAGAAAGCTTTCAATCCATTTTTTCATTGTATAAATATAACAATGTTACGAACCTGTTGCGTATTAAGGTTTACACCTCTAACGCGAGAGCGACAAAGAACATACTGACCAGCCGTATTATTCTAAATATATTTTGTAATAAGAAATTGAATGTTGCGTATTTTAATAACAAATTTAAAGATTACACCACTCATCTGATTATGTACTCATATGCAGTTATTTGTTCTACGTTGATTTAATATTTAAACAGAATACACGTACTTATATAAGTCAGAAACATACATATTGTTAACAAATCAAATACTTGTGCGACTCGGATTTATCTTTAAATTGCACTCACACCCATCCATTGTTCTAAGACACTTATTACAATGGCGAATAAAATAACAAATGTAAGATAGATTTTCTTATGCTCTACTTGAAATATAGATCAAGGTTTGTCCTGATTAAATATTTTACTTACAGAATTTGTCCTTATATAATCCATTTTATTCATTTTGAACGACAACAAGAAATAATCCCTCGCTTTAATTTACATGTGGAATTCATCGAAAAATTTAAGAACATTTTATGTGTCGTTATATTATTATATTGCGGTCATCTGTTACATTCCATAAAAGGAAATCACAAGTCTACTTACTGTATGCAGTTGCAAAACAAAACTCGATTCTGAGTCAGTAAGATTGTATTTAAGCGTAAGTCACCCTTGAAATACATTATATAATAAAAAATCACTTAAAAATATTTAAAGTGAGATACTGTGTCATCCAATCATTTAAAATGTCATCCAAACTTGAATCTCTTGCAAAATATCTGCACGAATTAAAATGATTGTTTGTGAGGTTCCTCTAAAGGGTATATGTATTTTTATGTACCTTTGAACAAAGTAAACGTTAAAGGTAATATAACGTTAGAGGCAAAAAATTAGACCAATTACCAAGAACACAACGCTCCTTACGAACGCACATATTAGTGAGTCACGGTCGTTATCTGAGCAATATGAATGTGAGCGGCTCGATAACAACTACCGAACGTATACAAGAAACCAATATTTATCAAAACGCTTCATACCAAAAAGATAACATTCATCCTACAGCCCATAATCAGACACTATTGTTCTAAACTTGAATAGTTTTTAAAAATGATGGTATGAAAGTACGGATGTCAGCTGGTTAGAGCAAGTAGGAAAGTGCGGATGTCAGGCTTACCGCTAACAATAGTCTATAGTCAATTGGTGGGCCACTCTCACTTTTTGTTGCTCTCGAAATGTAAGTGTACGCAGGTGTAGGAAGAATTCATATTTTTATAATAGTGGCTAGGTATATGTTTATTTATCATATATATACAACACATATCATATATTTACAATAATAGGGATGTGACCTAAGTGCGTCCCCTAATTTCAACCGATTTCAAAAAAAAAAGGAGGAGGCTATTCGACTGTATCTTTTGGGTTTGTTACCTCATATCTTTTACTTCTACTGGGTAAACCGATCTTTATGATTCTTATTTTATTTGCAAGGTAGCGCCTGCCATGTGGTCTAGTTCTAACAATTTGAAAGCGATTCTGTTTTTTTGGTAAAAATAATAATCATTTTTATAGACTAAACAATATTTTTGGAGAGTATGTTAATCACAGATCATTGGTTTTCAACATAATGAACGCTTTCTTAAAAGACTGCTACTTAAGAACTTCTGAAACGTTGTAATATATTAAAAATAGGCAAATCATGAATAGTACTATGAAGTAGATGAAACTAAAGTAGTAGTCCGGTAATTCGCTTTCCCCCCATTAATTCAATCAGCAGCCCGTATCCTTTTATAGACCCCTTTTTGACTGGACCACCGGTTCCGTGCACCCTATTGTGTGCCATCATAATATAAACGCAATAACGCATAGCGCTCATTAGTTCTTACATAAAATCAAAATTAAGCATTATCCAATAAAAATGGATACAGACAATGTATTAGAAAAGGGTCGTCACATATCTAACAAATTTCTTCACTTTCACTATTGAAACTTAATTTGATAATCGATGATATGAAAAGACTATAATTAGTTATTGCATATTACAATTTCAGAAACTCGACATATACGAGGGAGATCTCCCCGAGTCCACAACGGATCTGATTGTGACCGGAGCTGAGGCAGTAATGATTAACGCGAATGCTTTATCTCGCCTCAGCGATGCGAGGCTCGTCCATATCTCCGACACAAAAGCTGTCGTTCTGAGGAAGTTCTCTGCTATGCAAATGAAAATCGTCAACCTATATCTTGACATAAGCAAGTGCAACGTCCTCCGCATTGAAGAACGAAGTTTTGTCAATATAAAAGGTAAGATTGATATAATAATTATTATGTATGCTGCTATTAATTGTAATGCAATCAGCAAAGCGATGGTATGTATCCGTATCCGATATTATTCTGTCAAAGCGATTTGAAATGTATTTCATGTGCACCGGCCAAATTGTGTCAATTACCTACTAAGCTATGCGATTTGAAGTGTATGTGTTCAATATTAAACATCACCATATTATGCATTTCATATTATTTATTATGCATGACAAAAAAAGTGAATAGGCTCTAGCTAGACAGGCATGCGCTTTCACAGACTGCATCTCTACTTTCCATCAGATAGGATTGCAGTCAAATGCCTGGCTATCTAATGTAAAAAATAAAAACGTATATGTAGGTGATCTGGCATTTTGCGGATGATGGGATCATAATAATAACATACAATTAACACGCGGCTAGTTATCTTGCAATTTTCATAATATCTGAACGATATTTAGAATGAAATGATTATCCGATACAGTATTCACAATTTTCCAGAAATATAAATGTGGATCACGATGCAATGTCGCAGTACTTTCGATAGTTATAGTAGGGCAGAAATCTTTTTTTATCTAATTTGCCCATAAGATATTTTATTTTTATTTGTATTTAATATGGTCATCAAACACCTGTTACATCATAACTTAATTATACATAGGATACATAGATTTAACAAATAAAAATAAATGTGACAGATAATTACAGGATAATATGGACTTGGTTTACGGTAAGAATACGAAATGTTACAATCCATAGAAAAAGCAGTATTATTTAGTGATAGTAAACCGGTCTAGATAGCGAGAAGTCGCCTGCCGTTTCGCCGGATGAGCTCCATTATCGGGTCGTTGTCATTCAATTTTAACTAAATCTAGAGTATTTGTTAAGTTGTTGTGTTGTGGTCTATTGTAAAATTACAAACAGATAAATGAATTTTAATTGGAATTCATTTTTTAATATCATTCTGTTGGGTAAACATTACTAATATAGGTTTCTATTAACACAACGCATTAAAAATACATTAACAGTTGCCGTTTAAAACGAGCCCTTATTTAATTTTTGTAACGATTTAAAGGACTTTCCATTTAATTTAAAACGAAATTTAATACGTCTAACCGAGTCCATTAGCAGATTGTAATATGGGGTCAGATGTAATGACCACGAACGAGTGCACGCCTACTCGGGCCACACTGTCAAGCTTTATTCAAATTTCAACCCATAGCATAACTCTATCTCAATCGATATTTTATATGATGCAATAGCCGAATAAAAGCAAATTGTCAATAAAGTCTGTGATTAGCACGCGTCTTAGCTATAGGATATTAAATTTTTGGTTAACATGTTAAAACTAATTTGTGAATACTAAGCACTTTTCTGATTCTTTTAAAATAGAAATATGGTTATTTAAAAGTTATACACTTACAAGGTATTTATTTGAATTAGCTTTGTTAAGTTAACCTAGTAAATTTTACACAAAAAATAGTCTGGAACCCGTCTTAGCATACGTGATACGATGTAATAACGTCCCGCCAGCCACCATATGGAGAGAAGCTGTGCAGTGACGCACACAGCTAACTTTCAAATAAAAAACCAAGTTTATTTAACTTGCGACTTACGAAAAGCTTTAATATCACAATGTTCTTGTAGTTATTTCTTAAAATGTTCCGTAGCGTTGGATAGATGAATACAATCCACTCCCAACGACATATTGAAACAATTCTCACGAAGGTCACATTATTGGTATTGTATAATAATGTTCAACCTTCTAGTGTAAATTACTTAGTCATGTTTTTCCTTTACATTTATTTAGTTTTATAATAGTATATTCATTGACGATAAAGGAGAGAGTTTATAGTAATTTTGTAGAGGTGTATAAAATAGCAGAGTTAATTAGCTAATATCATACAAGTATAGATATGGAGAAGGCCGCTTTTTCCATATCTATACTTGCAAGTGCTAATGGGACCCGGCCGTAAAGGGTCCCGTAGCAGAAAGTAACACAATATAAAAGTTCTAGTAGTTCATTGTAATACTGGTTCACGATTTATGCTATATGTTTATGAAATTAAATGACTTTTTTATATTTGAGTTGATTCAATGAAAGATAAATTGCGGTTAACGATTTAAGATGTATTAAAGAAAAACTACTGACTAGATCTTGTTCAAACAATTTTCGTTAGAATTTTAAATGGTAGTGTCCATTATATGTTTCTAATAGTGTTTTCAGTATCTTATTTTAGAAGTTACAGAGGGTGGGGGAGCACATATTATCAATTTTTAAATATCTCTCGCCCAAACTGTTCAGAAAAAAGTTTAGAAAAAGTTATATAAGAAACCTCAATATAATATTTGAGGACCTATCCATACGTACCTACACCTATGGATTTGATAAAAAATGAATTTCAACTGCAAGTGTCGAGAGCCCCCTAAATTTCTTGTTTTTATTTTGGCTGTGACATACGGACGGACGGACGGACAGATAGAAAGACATGACGGATCCATAGGGGTCCGTTGGTTGTAGAACTCTAAAAACAATAACACGCTACACCACTCATAAAATACTACCTTTATGACAAGGATCGCTTATAGGATCGTTCTCTCCTCGAGTTTAGTGAACGACTGGCACCAGTGTAAACGCTGTTATAAAACAAGTCTATTCATTAATGCAATTAATAATCAATTCAGTCTTTAAGAAAACGTAAATAAAGTGTACCTCAACATAAAACGCAAAGATAATTGACTTATTTACAGAATACTGAACATTTGATATTACAATGTTTCAATGTCAACATAATTAAATTGCAGAAATAAATAAACATTGTCAAATTTATACGCTATGTTTAAATTTAAATAAGTATAAAATAACACAGATGTCTCTAGTATAAAATTAAATGATTACTACGTCGTCTCATAAGTAGCCGATTTACATAGTGGAGCCTACCTACGTTTATTTAATAAATATCAATGAAAGACATGAACAAGATTAAATATTAAGAGACGACCAACGTAATCGAATTCGATTATATAAACATCAAGATATGGCTAATGCGTGCAGATTTGACTCTTGGTGACTAATTCTGAACTATTTCTGAGCACTGGTCGCCGGAGTGCGTTCCTGTCTCTGATATTCAATGAGTTCTAATGACTTGTAAATTCATTACTTATAATTCGACTGCCAATTTTTATTCACTAGCTGAAGTATGAAGATATCTTGAATACATAACATGCAAACAAACAATCTATAATCAAACTTTTGTCACGCCTCAGTATATCCTAATTTAATGAGATTAAGGTAAATCACGTGAAATGTGATGAAATTGACATATATGCTTTAGAAGTCTTACTCAAACCTGTTTGTAAATGTTTATTGCTGTTCTCGTTCGGCATTAAGTAGTCTCCGCTTATGGAAGACCCGTTTTAACTTATTAACCGCTTGCTTTATTATCCGCAAGTACGAGAAGTGAGAGGTCTGTATAACTGGACACAATCACAGTTGTCAAGAGTTGCGTGCTCATTGGAACTTACACCGTTATGAAATTGTAGTCTCGGGAATTTATTTTTAAATTATACTCGGATATTTCATTAATAATACTCTTATTAAGAACGCCATATAGGACATGGTTAACCAGCAGCGAGAGACGTATGCGGATTGCTACCTATCTAAAAATATCGTTTCCCCGAGTCGGTATTCGTGTTTTACAGGATAATGACTCACGAAGCAAACCGAACTTTATACAAAAGCGTGAATGTAGACAATGGGGATGTATTCGGAGCGCGATATACATGCAATATTACTATTGAAGTAACGACACAACACGTGTTCAATGCCGTTTAAATATAATGCCACTAAAACACTTTTCAATG
This sequence comes from Zerene cesonia, assembly GCF_012273895.1. Lineage (NCBI taxonomy): Eukaryota > Metazoa > Arthropoda > Insecta > Lepidoptera > Pieridae > Zerene > Zerene cesonia. The sequence goes on along the minus strand of NC_052122.1, from coordinate 5,584,327 downwards.
TTTTCAAGTCACATATTTTTTTAAGTTAAAGGTATATTCAACGTTTTTTTTTTATATTTCAGGTCCGTTATCGGTTACACTAAAAGACTGCCAACACGTTTCGATCGAAAGCGAAGCTTTCTCTTGGCTACTGTCGATAAACATCGATAACGTGGGCCAGCTACAATTGGGAAGTGGATCCTTCATGCTAGATCCAACTGCGGCTAATGTTGGAGAACACGGCCCTGGAATGACGGTTAGTGTTCATGATAAAATTTTGCAAAGCGAAACGTGTTGCGTACAATAAAATGTCAAGCGACTACCAATAACTTTGGGCAACTTGATCAAATATCGAAATTATTTCAGATCAAGCTGAAGGACTTGGTCGTGCCCGAATTTCCAGGGCAAACTTTTGGTTCTTCCGCCGCATTAATATCAATGGAAGGAGTGCAAGTCAGAGCCATCCGTCCTGAAGCATTCTCCGCGAACACCTACAATATTGTATTAGCCATGAATTGTTCTTTTCATTTGATCGAAGGAGAATCTTTCACACAAAAGTCTCTTATAAACAATCTTCACTTCCATGGATGTACAATACACCAACTAGCATCTGGAGCGCTACAGTCTGCTGTGGAAAAGCTTAATATATCACATACAAAGTAAGTGAGCTTATAAAATACTAATAACCAAAACCGTAAAGTCAATATTCTAAAGTTAAGGAGAGTATCACCCTGTGGGATCTGTATTATTTATTTTTAATATACACTTTCATATGAAAAAAATTAATGTAGTTTAAATAATAAGTATTTCTGCAGAAATTATAATTAACCTATAAAAACTGATCCAAGACGCTTGAAAGGATTTGAAGTAGGTACTCAAGATTAATGTTTATCGATTTAGTTTGGATAATCTTTAAAATTTCTTAAAATCATTATAGGCTCATCCGGAAGATCATTTAATAAAAAATAAACATAATACGTTCACAAATGTTATTATTAACTATGTATCTTCTATATTTTTTTCAGAATTGATAAAGTAGAGACAGGCGCTATAAATTCGACTGTTGTGTCAGTTGATATTTCGTACTGTATATTTCACACATTTAAAGAGCGAGGATTTGAATTATCATCATGGAATAAACTATTTATGATCAGAAATTCTTTTGACGAGTTAGCCCCTAATGCAATCGTTGGACCCAGTGGAAGCATCCACGAAGTAGTATTTAAAGATAACGAAATAGAAGCAATGAATTCCGGAAGTTTAGACTTTCTAGGTAAAGCTTTTAAAAAATACGGAATGTATATTGACTATAAAAATAATTTTTATGGGCAACCTTGTGTCTGCAATATGTCATCATGGTTTGCAAGTGGGCTTGGTGCAGAATCTGGTGATCCTTTTATAGATGAAAGTTATTGCACTGTTGATGAATTTTTTGCTAGATGTTTTAATGTTTTCGATCAAAATATGCCATTTAGCAAATTTTCACGGCATGTTTGCAACGATAAATCGAGTATTAAATGTGAATCTCATAATGCTCATGGAGAAGGTGCTGCAACCGAAATAAAAAATCCCAGGTTTCCACATAAAAAGGAGGAAGATGATGAAGGCATAAGCGACCGTAACAAAAAAGTTATAGGTATAGTTATCGTTACTATAATTGGATGTATACTTATTGCATTATTTATAAGTTTCATAAAGTGGATGCGACGCAGAGGATATTGTTTAAATTTGAAAGATTTTTTTAGAAATTCACACTCTTCGTGTGGTTTTTGTGACAGATTGTGTGTATGTGGAAATAATGGACTAGATAACGCAGCATCAATATCACAATTATCCGTCAATGAATATTCAGAACGCCATCGTTTAAATGAGCCCCGTGTCCAAGACATGATTCAAGAAACAACTATACCGGTAGCTCAAAATATTGACGATATTGCACCTAGCGAAGATAAAACCACACAAACCCTTCCAGAAGAATTAACTAAGGAACTTTTAGAAAATTTAAAGGAAAAGCTAGAAGATCCCGAAAATTATGTAGAGGCTCGTGAAATGATTGAACATCTCTATGAACTTATTAAAGTGGAAGAAAGCTGCAATACTAATAGCCCCACTGCAACAAAAGTTGAGGAAAATATATATGAATTACCATTCCAAAATACATCACCACGTGTTGGAAAGAATAAAAAACAAATGATAAGTGTTGGCACTCGAGCTCCATCTCTGGATAAACTCACACCTTTATCTCCATATAACAGGCATCCAGCACTGTCTCATGAGTACTTCGAGCCCAAAGACTTCGCTGTACATTTGTATGCCGAAATAGTTAACAACGATAAGGAAAAGAAAACCTTGCTTGGCTCCATGCCTGATGTTATTGCAGAACAGGCAATACCTCGCGGGCCATATTTACGTGCTGTTCGTGAAAAAATGTCCACAAGCGTGCCTACTTCTCCTCAAAAACCCTCTTTGGGCAACTCATCTTTGGGCATCCCTCAGCAGACATCAACAATGAAATCCAACAAATCGACTAATTCAAATAATTCAGGCAAGATGATAAACAGGCCTCTACCAGAGAAACCAGCTTCCATCAATGATGCGGGCGAGGGCACATCCTTTCGAACCGGATGAGATATGGCCAAATTTGATGTAGAATCTGGGCCTAATGAAGGAAATCGACAGAAACGTTCCAAAAAGCGCAAAGGTCTGACTTTAGTACCAGATACTGATGATATGGACTTCTATTTATCTCTTGATCCTTGCGTCACGGGATAAATTAAAATTAAGTACCAGAAGATATGCGCCATATTCGCTTATACGTTTCATTGCTGTGATATTAATTTTTTGTTTGTTTTTATTATTATTTTATTTCAATACAAGAGATTTGTATTATGCCAGATGTGACTGTATTTGTAAATAATTGTTCATGTGTAATAATTAAGCTTTAAGTTTAAAGTAATATATCGTGCCACATTATTTAAACGTTTGGAAAGGAGATACTTGCTTGTATAAATTCTATGAACACCGCTTGTCGCATTAATAAGAGAACTTCTATGTAATGTATATATTTATTCGATATAAGACGAGTTTTAAATTTAGGCAAGAAATTAAAAATATACGTGTTATGTGTACCAAATAACAGTTACCCACTGACTTGTATTAAAAGTTAAATTTAAAAGACAATACATTGAGTGTGAAAGCATTTAAACAAATTTATAAGTAGTGAGGTAGCGCTGTTTAGTCATTAAGTAGATAAATAGCACATTTGCCCACTTAAAGTACTGTTCTATCTTGGTCGTCCAAAGGTTAGTGAGAGGTTTTTAACAAAGATTCTTACTTAAGACAATTCTTTAACTTTAAACCCTAATAGTGTTTATATAATTCTATTTTCTATATGCATATTTAATCTTTTGAAACTAACTGAGCTTTTATATGATGTATATATTGTAAAGAAGTGAATCTTTACATTGTGCTCAAATTCCCTTATAACATATTTTTAATAATGTATACGTGTTTAAAACTTCGTCAATCAATTCTATCAAAACAAGGAGAAAAATCTCAATGTAGTACATTTACTCGTAATCAATGTTTTATAATATTTATGTCTATAATTATTAAGATTGTTATTTATGGGTAAAATAGCGAGTAGATGTCTATTATTATATATACATTGGCTGTTAGAAATTGTAACTGTTCCTCGAATTACCTATAAGGTAAATCAATGTGTAGACGTGTTGCTATGTTAAATGTTAGTATATAATAATATTTTAATTTATTTGCATTTAAATATTTTACTAACTGTAAAAAATGATGAACACCGCGCGTCAATTCGCCTAATGTGTTCACTGTTCATTATAAAATCGTGTTACATCTTGATTCATTTAAAATATATACAGATGTATCATTTGGTCTTTGTAATATAGTAAATTGACTGTCTACGTTTTATTCCAATTAAAATACATACAAAATAAATGTTGAATGTGCCAGATGTGTATTATTTACGATTTTATAAATAAGTGTAACGCAGTTTACACAGACCTTACACATCTACAACTACGATCTAATCAAGGCGAAATAGCCCGTGAATATTTTGAAACCTTGCTCTGATCTAAGCCTGTCGGCTGTCACTCACTTGCGTGCAAACGTTTCAATTCCAATTCTGATTCAAACTCCAAAATCGGCTAATCTCTATTGATCTTCGAGCGAGCGAGCGAGATATAGACAAGATATATGTATAAAAGTCTTATATCGATAGCAATCTATTATATTTATATTATACATAATGTAGGTAACAGGTATATTTTCGTAATAATTTAACTTATAACAATCATGGACTTTTTTTACAAGTCAGACAATAACTAAGGGTTGCAAGGAACAGTTGATATAATTATTACTAATTAATCGTGCGTATTTTGCGTTTATTTAAAACCTAAAAACCTACTTACATAGTAAAAACATAAGCAGCAGCTGCAAAGATTTGGTGAGAGAACGGGCGTAAATTATGTTGTATGGTGTTATAATAATGTAAATTATATTATTTTATGTGGGTACAATTATCTGTATCTACACATGTATAGTATTATTAAATTGTGCTTTAATCTCCAAATGAGAGGTTAGACACCTCTTCAAAGTTTATATCAATTCAATTTTAAACATTTGACGGAGAAAATTATGAGGAGCCAATAATCAAAATCAATTAATATCCTCATTTCTGAGGTTCTTAGAACCATTAATTAAATAATAATCAAACACGCGAATGCATGTGTTCTTTCAAATCTCAATTTATTATATGTAGTTATCGATTATTGTGTCTGTCACCAGAACTCAAGTAGCATAATAATAAATAAACATATACGTAAATATACGTATAATAAATATACGATAATAGACGTGATAAAATCTAAAGATGTTAAACAAGAAAAATACTTCTATGGAATGAAAAATGGTACTGCTATAGTCGCTTTCGTTGGGTGCCCAGGTCAAACGCAATAAGTGCTACAGTTACATTTTAAACAAATCGTCAATGATATGCAACACACAATTAATTCAAAAGTTAGCACTGAGCGCTAAGCAGACAAAAAACAAGCACAGTTATATTGTGAGACAGTACAGCCAGCATTTGAGTGCGTTAATAAGCGTGTGTATGTATAATTCGGCCGTCCGACGCGTCATGTCGAAAATACACAGCATCCGGTGAGTTTACGTCCAGCCATTCATACCACTGTAAATCTCACTCTGTACAAGCGCGTTTCAGATTATTTAGGTGAAAGAAAACTGTGCTGGTAATATAACGTTATTCGTCTTATTGCTCATTGATAGAAGCAATATATCATCCGAGTATAATATGCCATTACTTGTGACTGTGGATTACTTTCACTGAAAACACTTTAACAAAAAGTTTTTTTTATTTTAATTGGTATATTTCAGAAGTGAGTTAATATATATAAAAACATAAACTACAAAACACACAATATTTTTGTAGATAATATTTATTTAGCGGTGAGCATTTTTATGGCAGGAGAAAATCTTTTGAGTTCACGTCATCGAGAGTCAAATGTTAAGAAATTGAAATTGTAATACTTAATTTTCAAAGATATGTTTTCAGTTTTCAGTTATGTCGACGGTAACCCTATAAATGATTAGTGTTTTTTTTTTATAGAGCGGAGACATATTTTTAGGAAAGGAAGTAAGTTAATCATTTTTTTGGTCTGTTTTATAATAACGAAAATTGTTTGAAAATAAAATAGTTAACAAATATAAATAACTGAATATACGAGCCGCCCATAAAGCAATACCACCATATCAATAGAGCTGGTAATAAACACGACAAAGCATAGCTTTGAAAATTGAAATTGAAACATTGAGCTTCGATCTAAAACCGCAATCAGTCACACATATGGTATCATTACCCTCGTATACAATACGCAATTCGATTTCATTACTGTAGATCGGATTGTAAATTTACATTACGCAAGTGATGAAATCCATGAAACAGTGCACTGGTCTTGAATGCAGCAATTACTTGGCCGAGTACCTGGACTATGTCTGCTCTACCCATATATACTTATCAAACGGAACACGTAAACATGAGAGTTCAAATTTGAAGGATCCATATTATTTATTAACTTTAAGTTTATTCAATAATTTCTTCCATAAATGTGGTAAAAGGTTGTCTTTTATGACACAGAACATAAGTTAAAACTATTCTCCAACACAAATAATTTGCTCTATTTAATGCTTTCATACTCTCAATATATACGTTTTAAGTTTAAGGTACGTAAACACATAATCATGTACTTATCTCAAAGAGGATTATCTATTCACTAATCTGTTCTTATTGGAATTTACACGCATCTTACAGTCATGGTAATATTATTTGTGTATGTAAAAATAAAAATACTAGGAACTCATACACAGTTCTCGTAAATTTATGCAGTGTGTAAAATTCAAGATAAACGAAGAATAGAAACTACTGATAGGGATATATTGTATTGAGATATTGTAATAAACAACTTTGTCTATGGGATCAAAGTGATTTAAATCTCTTTAATTAGGTACAGAGATTAAATTTAATATAATATGATATAACAGCAAAATAATAATGCTACATTTATATTTTTATATACCTACCGGAGAAACTTAGATTATTGAGTATAGTGTTAACGTTGTGATAGTTTATTTCATTAGAAGCCAAAGCTTAAAAAGCTGAAGAATCGTGATAATAGTATTCTAATCTCTTTATTTATATCACTTTTAAAATAGCTAAATTTATGTTAATGATAGCAATAAAAGATTCTTGATAGGTATTCATATAAAAACCAGACTAAATTCTAATACAAATAACGATGACATCATCATAAAACAAGCTTACATCAAACCGTCACGAATCATGATGTACTTCTTCATTATACCCAAATCTATATACAGTAGATACATGAAATGTTTACAGTTTACTTATTTAATAAAATTAACTGCACAAGTTTATCAGAAACGAATGGTCAAAGAGCTAAATCATATCTAGTACCTCCTGCTCATGTCTCGTGAAGGCCGATAGGAGCGCGCGCGCACCTCGACCGCCGAGCCGGAGCGAGTACCGACTCACGAGCACGATTCAGTCGTCAGGAGATCGCGTGTGAATCAACGTGGTGCTCTGCGCATGTTATTTACTCGCAAAGACGCAACGCCGGCTCATGCGATCGTAATTCACGTGGAAACTACACTGTTCACAACTTTTGGATTACAATAATGTGCCATGAGAAGTAATCGTTTTTTTGTGGAAGATGTTTACGACGTTCAACCATCGCAACAAAACAAATCAATGAATTTGGTGGGTATTTAATATTTACATTTCCTTGTTTTACGGTATATGCAACTTGGTGGATGTAGTTGGCATGAGATCAAAGATTTAGTGCTAAACACGTGCCATTTGAAAATATTAGTATATAATACTAACATCGTGCTTCAAGGTTTGTTGGAACACGGAGAATTCGAGAGCGCGTGAAGTAAATTATACGTCTTGCACTGACATTGCCGGTAATTACAGGAATTATTATTTTGCGACACTAATTTAGCAGAGAAATAAATATTGCAATATACTTTCCACATTACAATATTTAAACTTTATTTATATTTTATATCAATAGCTAAATAAATTGTTATTAATTTTGGGGCCATACAAATTATTATTTCATAGATTACATAATGCAAGGTGAGTTTATTTATTTACTTTAAGATCAAAGGTAACATATTTGGATTCTCAATTTACGTTATAAGTGAAGATGCGACTCTAAGCAAACCGAAATACGTAAACGTTTTTTTTTTTACATTATTCCTAGTGTATATTCGAAAACAAGTTCATTGAAATTGATTAAATTACGTAATTATAATAATTATTACACACATACATTGTTGTTAAACTATGTATCGAATCATCTCAAATCTCAATACGCTAGTAACGAAAGAGATGTATCTTCAACGCATGGTGCACGTGTGTTTCAAAAGAGTAAATATTACCAAGAGCCGCCTCAGCACAGTTAAACACACACAGGTGGATCGCTCTATATGCCCCTCAACCATTTCAACACCTAATTTAAACAAAAATAAACATAGAGTTTATTTAATGAATTGCAAAATGTAGTAACATAAAAAGATTCAGCTTAGAAAATTAGCAGGTTTCTGAAAAGTTTATTTTTATATTTGTAAAATATTTCTGAACAGATTATTATCTATAGTTATTTAATCCCAATTCTCTGAAGCGAACAAATAACTTAATAACTGTGTGACAGCAGACTTCATTGTTATTCACAGGAATCATAAGAATTCTCATATTATTATTTATAGAGAACTGGAAATTATACTACGGCATCATCCTTTCTACAAATTCAACGATATGCTTTGATATATAAAAGCCCAATTAAAAATACATCTAGACGTGAGCAAAAATTGTAAAAACACGAAGCAATCCCACGCTGCAAAGAAAGTCTATGTTGCACGAAAAACAATGTTCGGAATAATTTTTACCGCAAGCATTAACAATTTGATTTATGAAGCCTTTATTAAGAATGCTTTGTTAAATTAACAAATCCGGTTGTATGGGTTGTATTCAACTAGAATATTTCAATTTATTATTACGCAAATATGAATATAAAAACAACCTTCTAGATCGAATAAAAAATCATTGAATAAGAGGCTCCCAAAGCAAAATAAACATATTTAGACACATTTTACGTCATATGATTTTATAATAAAAACCGTAATGATATTGCACGATTACGATAGCAGCTAAGTTCTAGTTATCAGAACTTTTTGTAACAGTACAAAATGTGTACTTTGAAATTCTTATGTTAATAAAAAAAATTATACAGCATATCTATATAATGTTTAAATATAGCAATATACTGTTTACCTGCTGTGTCATACGACCTATAGTAGCTTATGCACGAACATAAAAGGTGAACTGTTTCAACAAAAGCATTTGAGTGGATGTAGAGTAAACATAACTAATCTAGCGGGAAGTCGAATCTAAATCTCAGAAGCAATCATGATTATTATAAACATGAGCTGTAATAAGAACTCATGTATATATAATTATACATCTATTTGTTTTACTTATTTAATACTGACTTCATCAATTTCGAGAAGCCATTCAAAAGTAAAAACGTAACACGTGCAATATACAAATATTGTCACTAAATTTGTATTGCAATTATATATTCCTTTATAATGTAATTAAATCATTTTGAACGTAGACAGGTTCGGTATATCGAACATAACTGCAGAGTTGTTGCAGGAGCCTCAGGCATCACTACGTGTAACATTCAAAAGTAATTAAGTCATTGGTGTTTAAATTTTAAAATTGTTACATTTTATTACGAAAAAGAAAAAAAAATTTTTTTAAACATTAAATCGATACAAAGTACAAAAACTAATAACTTCAGTTAGTTTGATTTAAACATTGAGCAAAACAAGAAAATTCATATATACCAGATAAACAATGATATGCTCAGTAAATTGCCATTGAATTATAAAAACTATTAGCATACTCATTATCATTCACATAATAATACCTGTATATATAACATTAATAGGACGTATTATCGAAAAATTCGTGAAGAAAAGATCTTTGTATATAGACGAGTTCATGTATTGATTTTTTGTTCTGTGATTAAATACTGAGTTTAAATGTAACATGATACGAACATCAATAACTATGATTCTCTTGCACAATACAATTTAAATGAACTGACTCAAAGTCAGTTTGTAAAACAAAAACTAATAAAAGAGAGACGTATTATGCGATAATATTTTAATGTGTAAGTATATCTCTCCTCGAAATATACTTACCCTTCTACTCATCTTATATAACTGACTATAAAGTCATTCGAGCAGGATTGCATTTGAATTGCGCTGTAACGTTTGAGGCGGGAAGTGGTGAATTACCAGTTAATTCAATTATCGCTTGGATCGTCAATCGTCTGCATCAAAATTCAGTGAGATTTTATATACTTGATAAAATAGAAACAAACATAAATAAGCATACAAAAATAACTATTTCCAGTATCAAGGCCGCGAAATCATCAATGAAATATAACAATAGCTACAAGTACTCCGTTAGGTAAAATATTTCCTATACTGTTCATCACATTACATTTTTAAAACAACTGTACAGTTAATTTATAACGAATACAAGTGTCAAAATATAATCCTAAATAGTACCTAACTAAATCAAATCAATAGGCATTTCGTTATGTTTTTAAAAATTAATTTAAAATAAAAAGATGTGACATAATTAATTAACATCGCGTCCCTTGTTTAGAATCAGCTTCTGTTTTAATCTGTCAGGCGATAAATAAAAATATAATAGTGAGAATCAGAGTAAAACTGGTAAAGTAAGTTCGTTTTATGGTCATTAAACATTCCAAAAACACACATCTCCGCCAACGGAACGATAAAGTAACTGTTACTCAAATATTTACATGCAATAAAACTTTGGTGGTCGCCATTAACAATGAAAACTATCCTTGCCAAATTTAAAACATTCTAATTATTTATTACTAGCCGGGACTAGCAGTGTCACATGCATATGTTTTAAGCCAGCATCGCTGTAGCAGGTTTAATGCGAACAGGGGTTTTTGGCGTGAAAGACTAACAGATATTCGTCCATATCTCCATACCTACAGCTTACAAACCTACACGTTTATAACATAAGAAGGAAGTGGGTTTATGTATTAAGTTTCATAAAGCGTTCAGAATGTATCTTTTGCAATGTATATGACAGTTATATAGAACCTTTGTCAATATAACATTATTGAAATACGATAAACAATAGAATTTAATATCTTTCTGTGTAGCAAATCCTCGGGATGGTAAAATCGCTACAAGATATTCTGCGATTTGAAGTGTCGGTACAATTTTAGAAATAGTTGTATTGGATTCCAGTAAAGTGCAGTTCTATAGATATTTCGAATTTATTGCAACTCATATCATTTAATTGTAATTACTATATAAATAAATGAATCCCCATTTTCAATTGGCTACAACTCATTGTATCTACGCGTTAACTGCTGGACCGATTTCGCGAAGGTTTTAACGCTGTGTTTCTAATTGTCTGTAGAAAGATCATATGACAGATAAAAATAAGAAATTATCGCTAAAACTAAAAATTAAAAAAATAATAACAATGACTATTTAATCTTAACAGTTTTGATATTTGCCACGTAGAGAGAACAACGTATATGTTAAGGGCAGTGAAATCTCAGAGAAGCGCCACATTTTTCGGTTCTGACTAAGGCTCGATGCGATTGAGTCACCATTGATCTCGTATATATTAACGGATCGAATGCCAAACCCTACACATAACCACGGTGTAGTATCCTTCTCAGATATTCAATAAAAGAATTAAGCGCTGCAAAGCGAATTCGTTAAAATCTCATTTCATATCGAATCACATTTATGCCTGTCTGAATGTAACTCACTGCATTTAAAAGTACATGAAAGGAAACCTGATCTTTTTGGAAATTTTAAATTTAATATGCATCTTGTAAAAAAAGAAAAAGGGTCAAGTCCCTTGTTGTAACGATATCACAAATCTCGCCTCAACGTATAACGTTTCTGTGAAAACAACATGAACCGGTTTTTATGGTTTGAAGTGTCTTAATTGCTTTTACTTTGAATTTTACAAATAAATTGTATCAGTATCGTACTAAAAAAATTGATAATGTGAATTGAAATCTAAGATATTGTTAAGATATTACTCTTATTTATTTAATTTTTTCATAGAATTTCAATACATTGACAACTTATCAATGTAAGCGGATGTTTGTGTTAATAAAGTTATAATAAAGCACACATGTAATATCCTGTATCGGCCAGATGTAATCCAAAATTGTTGAATGTAGGTAAGACGTTTGCAATGTTTCTCTTTTAGTTATTATAATGAAAAAGTATTACAGCAAGTATATAACGCAACGATTATACGAATATGAAAATTCACATGGAAAAGCACCAAGCAGCCCTATTATTGTTCGCTATTGAACCTTAAAGTACGTGCTCCGACAAATGCGTTCCGCATTACAATATTATTACTTTACTATTTAATAGTTTTACCATTTACATAATCGAGTATTTTTTTATTGCATCGACAATTCGAACTTTTACAATAGCACACTTAACTTCGATAACATGTGTTGGGTCTAGATTGAAAATGCTTAAATATGGTAAATGGCTAAATTTACTAATATTTTGCGTGAAAAAAAAAAATTGTTCTAGATAACAATAGCACAATAGTTAGAATCTGCAATAAACCTCTACGTTCTTCTTTCTCGTTCTCATCCCTTTTGAATTCGTTAATTTAAACAATAATGGCTGTTATTATTTATAAGGACGTAATGTTTACATAAATGTTATAAACCTCTTGCTTATTGGATGTTTGACACACGTATATTATGTATTTTCTTATAATTTAACCAATTAAAAAATAATAATAATTGATGTATTGTTCACACAAATGTTACTGAAATGTAATTGTAGATATGTTGTTAAATAAACCGTTTACGTTTCCAATATATCAGCGAGACTTATGCCTGTTTATTTATTTTTCATGTCAATCATACTCATACACAAACAACAGAAACGTTTTATAAACATAGCTAAAGGTGACCTTATTAACTGGAAATAGAGTTTACTTCATAGTATGATGTAATCATTATTGTATTGTTACCTTAAACATCTAACATAATACGCTTAATAGTGGCAAGAAATACTTAAAGATCGTGAAGTATAAGATTACTTTATTCGCCATCTATATGATGTAACCTCGGCGAATACAACACTAAATGGTTATTTATTTAGTTATTGGTGTATGCAAATTTACTCTGTTGGAATTAAGCTCACTGTTTATCCATCAATGTGTTCATGCATTGGTGGATAAGCAGCTACCAAAGGAATGAATTTACAAACCGAAGTTTTAATACATTTTATTGAATATAGGTACATGTTAAATTCAAAGAAATCAAGAGTTGCACTTTTGTTTATCGTCGTCATAACATAATATTTACCACTCAGCACGATGGGTCAAATTACGAACGTTATACTCTTAGCTTGTGTTTAAAAGGCTTAGTATTATTGACTCTACTGTAAATGCAATGAGTTAAATAATGGCACATTGTTATATTAAATTGCAGTTTAAATCTGCATCCGCGATGCCCTTTGTCACTACGCAACTTAGACTACGCAATTTAGACTCATGTATTGATAAATAACACGCGTACAATAAACACTATAAAATTGTTTACGATTATTATAAGGTTAATACAATATTGATAACTAGTCCCATTTAAATAGATTGGTCTCTTTCATTTGCATTATTTTTGTACTTATTTGCCATTTATTTAAATTTAAGTATCATAAAGTAAAAATAGACGATAATACGAATTCCGCGACTGAATTCTCTGAGTGAGCAAACATAAATCCAATAACATCTTCAAAATGCGAAAATAGCTTCAGCCACGGGTAATAATTAGCATTGCTAACAGACGGGTTCTGGATAAACTTCTCTTAGTGATATACACCCTCGTATGATAGTTAGACTACAGGAGTACAAATAACAAAGGTTGCTAGAGAACAATGTTTTATTATATTTTATAGTTAACTCTTATCTCAGGCCTATCTCACCTTTACACGTTTGTTTAATGAACCTTTTGTGAATAAGCAATAAAAATGCTTATTTTTAAATGTGTTATGAACCAAACGCTATCTATACACTGATAGCCTTGCTAAAATCACACAAATGTTTCTTTAGCACCATTCGTTAACCGCACCGCATATCTGATAACAACCCGATAACGATACCTAGTTGACTCACATTCATATACCTACTTGTACCTACAGAACGCGACCGAGTCTATGACGCCGGATTTTAAATTATTTCATAAGGAAATTATTTCTAGTGAGTGTGTTTTTTTTTATTTTGAGCATAATATCTTCACACATTTGTTATATCTATTACTCAAAATATAAAGTGTTACACAAACAATATGAATATGCAACTACATAACTACTCGTATATTTATGCGCAATGCCTGACTTAATTGTTTAATACTGTTTCAGGGAGGAAAAACATTTGCGATGGTGACATGATTTGGTGAGCATGCGTTGGTTGAGCTGGTGGCATATTCTGTTAGCGCTCCATGCGCAAAGCTTTGCAAGTGGACAGACCATCACACCCACTATTTGCGAAGATGGAGCGTGCCGTTGTGACTCATTCACAAGGGTTATATGTAGCTGCATTAATGACTTCAAAGTATGCATATTTTTACTTATACACATTTTATAGTCTATCAAAACTGTTTATCTAAAAACATTCTTCGCATTGCAGGAGGTAACTTTGAGACCTGACGGTGCATACAGAGTACCAGCAATGGCGACCGGCATCGTCGTTGATGGTTGTGCGAGTGTTATATTTCTTCAGGATACCGTACGAAATCTTATTCAACTCAGGAGCGTTGAATTAAGGAACGTTGGTCACATAGTGATTAGTGAACGTGCTTTGAATTGGTCTCCTTATAGTAGGGACAGTGAAATGAATCCTGGTATCAGAATTACCATTCAGAATAGTACAATTAGTGAAATAGCGTCACATGCCATCCAAGGGAGAGTGAACGAAGTGCTCATTAGTGACAGCCGAATAGACAATCTAAGACCTTTTGCATTCTCTAGTCTTGTTGGTGTTAAAAACGTTGAACTTCAAAACAATGTGTTTAATAATATAGACATACAGACTTTTAAAAAATTCACCACATCAAATTTTATCATCCGTGGTGGATTAATGCATAGGTTACCAAGTAGATTTTTATCAGATGTAGAAGTAACTAATTTATTTCGATTAGATGGAGTGAATATAAAATATTTGTCCAGTTTGACGTTTCTCGTCCAGTCACCAAAGAGAATTATAATAGAAAATAACGATATAGACGTAATAGAAGGCGATAGCTTTCATATGGTTTCTAGAGGACCAATAACTTTTAGGAATAATACGGTGTTAACATTAAGGAAAGGTGCTTTCTTAGGGCTAACCGTAGACAGTGAAATATTTGCAGTGATGGCACGCCAGGAGTTATTAATTGACAACAATACTATTACAAACTTGTCGCCACCTTCTCTGCTGTTCAACCACACGACGCTAACATTGCGCGTTGATGGACTGAATTTAAATGCAACATGCACATGTGAGCTCGCAGAAGAGTGGCGCGAAGTTTATAATACACAAGGTAGCATTATAAACTGCTGGTATGATCTCGAGGGATATTATATATCTTTGCCCACATTTGTCAGCATACGGTGCGGACGTTTCAAGCAAAACTTTTGGATATTCGTACTAGTTGGTATCCTTGTTGTTCTATTGGCTTCCGCTATAGCAATATTTTTTATAGTGAAGAGAGATAATGAGAAGAAGAAGAAGTTACAAATTGTATTACCAGACGGTAAAACGTACAGAGAAACAGAATTTCATGTTATTGTTGAAAGAGCTGAACTTTTAACCACGGACTTGTAAACAAAAGAGTTATTTATATTTTTTAATTTGTTTAAACATTCCGTTATATAAAAGAAATCATCGTTCTACCTCAAAGTTTTTGTCAATCTACAGAGTGCCAAGTATAACATTATTTCTGAACAGTATTATATGTATTAAGATTTAAAACAATTCATATGTGTTAAGATTCGAAGTACAAAGGTGCATATAATTATTTTTTTAATTCAGAACAATAAAGGATATAGGGCGATGGTGTAGATTATAAAAGTGTCTAGACATTGGAGTACGCTGTTGTATTAAATAAGAATAATTAAAAAAACTACGTACCCACGAAGACACTGTATAAAAATTTGTCTTATTTGAAAATAAAATGATAAGAGTACTTCTGAGTTTTATTAACTAACAAAACAATATATTTATTTTAAGAATATTAATATATGTATGTTTGTGTGTTAAAATGTGCTTATAGAACTACTAGTTTAATGTATTCATTATTTATACGCTCGCGAATGTCGCTAAGAAATGAATTGAGAATTTGCGAATAATACATTAATTTCTATTGTTCATTTAGAGAATTATATATTGTGTACAAAACCTTTATACATTGTTCACAAGCGAAATTATGAATTACATTCAATGACTCTACAATGTTGCTTGACGCTTTACGAAGCTCTGAATTTCCCTGGAGAAGGCAAGGTACAGACCGTTTGCGCTTTTACGTCCTAATATTTTATTTATTCTTCATCATTTAAAACTTATACGTCATAATTGTAGTAAATTTATATACACTGCTTTAATTTGCATGCAATGCGAAATAATTTATAACTAACGTGAGTCTTAATTGCATATTCATCTTGTATATTGTAACTGTTTAAACATATTATAGAATACACTTTCTTGCGATTGTAAAAAAAACATTTAATTTTCTTTGCCGTGGCCTTAGCTATTTCTAAATGTATACACTTATATTAATTAAAAGGCAAAACCTTGGCATTATAAGTGCGCATATAGCAATAAGATCATCCATTACTGTATCAATTCATTGTGAATCGAGAAAAAGCCGGTTCCGTTGCCGGTTCCATTTTTAAATGAGCATTCGATATTTAGAAAGCATACATGGAGAAAATTTAAATTTACTTTATTTATAATTTATATTTGCATTACCTAACGAATCTTCTGAATTACTCTTCCATACTTACCAAAATTAGCAATACAATTGCCAATTTTTAAGCAACAAATGTCGAATGCGATGCGAATTCTCATCTATTCATAGAAATTATATACATTACCCGTGTCGATTATTTTCTGCAGAGATGAAGATATACACGTGAGCATTCTACGAAGATAGCGTATAAGAAAAAAAAAAAAAACAATAGTAGACAGATCGTTCATTCTATCCAAGTTTTCTTCTTCCACCTCACCATTTCCGTATCCTGAAAATTCATATGTGACTAGCGAATGTTCACTCACCGCAGTAACGGTTGACCGTCCAGCACGTTATGCACGCTGGGCGCTGACGGCAGATCGAGACCGCGGTACAGGAACATGGCCTCGCTCTCGTCCGTTGCTTCGTCCCCGCTCGGAGTGGTGCCGTTGGTAGCCAGCATTTGCAGTTCCACCACTGTCACTTGAGGACAAGGAAAATAACATTGGTTTGGGAAAACCTAAATGTATAACGCTCTTTGCGTTCATAAAATATTCGATCTCTATTCTATGTCGTGATATCGACCTAACCTAAATTATGATGTTACACAAAGAACTGTTATGATTAAATACCATGTCGAAATGACGAATAGATTCGTAGGGTCATAAAAACTTGATAAATCGATCTAGCAATGTAATATATTATTAGCTTTAGCCTGCGGCTTCGCTCGAGTCGTTAATAGGTAAATAAATTTCACTCTCATAGATGAGTGCAATTTCAATTTGAATTTAATACAACAGTAGATTGTATAAATGTATATGGTATTTGTAATAATTATAGTAGATGCTGGAGCCAATTTCAAACGTTTGTGTATGTATTTTTTATATTAGTTACTCAAGACAAATAGCTACGACTCCCTTAATCAATCAATGATATTCGCCTAACGAATCCAAGAAGCACGTTCGAAAGTGACAATGTTTCAAATTCGACTCGAGTCGCAATAAGATTACAATGGATCCCAACACCTGCACGTAAGTATTCAGCTCACGACACGGTGCGGTGCATCATAATGATGAATCGAGAGTAAATATTAGCTGTTACGCGGCCTCACATAGGAGCGACCTAGAAAATTATTAATACGCTTTCATAATAATATAGAGTAGTAGGTGTGTTGTTTGCAAAAGGTACTTCAGTCTACATTAAAATTTATTGGATGATTGCCAATACTAATAACGATCAATCGAGCAAAGGAAATACGAGATCCAATGAAACACGCGAGCATTCTTCATTACTAATTTATGAAATTTTAAAGTGTACATATAATTTATTAACCTACAGAATATTTACCGCATTGGTTGTCGGTTACACGAGATTCATTCAATAAATAGGTACCGAGAAAAAATATCTTACAACAGTAGTAAAGTTTCTGAAAAATTGCATTTTATTTTCTTCGACGAGAAATAGAATGAAATAGAATTACAATAATTTTCTTTATGGATTCCCGGCACTCACCAAAATGCATAGTTCGACTAATGATAACAAAATTATCCTATTTAACCTTTTGCATGCCAGGATACTCAAAAATCAAAAGTAATGTATCAATTAATAACTTATATTTTAATTAAATTATTTCCTCAGTAGCTAGTACACTGCTTTTAAAATTGATACAAACGACACTCTTCTCCAACCATACTACAAATTCTAATTTTTCTATCATAAATATACAAACGTTTCATGAAGACAAAGATCTATACTTACAGTAACTTAGGGGCGATATATCGATATCGGGAGCCAGGAGGCGCGCAGCACAAGCCGCCCCACTGTACACCAGTTCCATCTCGAGGGCCACCAGGCCCTGGCGATGAGAAGTCAGTGGAAGGTCTTCGTATCCCGCGCATAGGCAACGGAAACCGAATCTGCTCTCATCAGCCCTGTTGATTGAAATAGTTTAATTACAGGGTAACTAACGAATTCAATATTGAACAAAAATTCCCAAAAGATTATTTCGTTTCTGAAGACTTAAATTGCCATTCCACCGTTTCGCTTTTAAAATGACCTTCAGTTAATAGCTATATTTTATTACTAAAACCAATGCTTACTCTTCGTCGTTCTTGTACTCGTTCAAATAATCTGAAGCAGTCTCCAATGAAAATATAACTTCATTCCCGGGAACCAATAGGCCCTTGTGAGGCCAATCAGCAGACCTATCAAAAACATCATTCGAATCAGAGTCAATTTATATACCATTCATATGAAATGTAGCATGTTTTAGGAATCAAAAACTTTTCAACGGCGAGAGTCTCCCCGTGACCACGCTCGCTGTAAAGTGTTCGAAACGTCGGGTTAATAATATAATGAATAAATCGCGTTTAAAATCCGTTGAAAAGTTTTTAATTTCTAAATGTATAATACTCGCGTAAAACCAAACACAAGAAAATACTATGTTTTGGGAAGTTTTATGCACATGAAAATATGATTAAAAATATAAGGTTCTGGTACTTACGTATTAGAAAGTCTAGGCGTTACGCTCACATAAGTACAGTTGTATTGCATGCACGGTGCTTCAAAGCAACCCTCGTCAAGCTCCTCTACGTCACCCGTATCCGATGTTAGCTGGATTAACCTCTGTAATAACTCCCGTGTTAGTATCTATTTACAGGCGTCATTCAACAAATGTATTAGTAAGAAGAAGTAAAGAAAAGATATTGTAAAAGTCTGTAAGTTTCAAAATTATTTCATGCGAAGCCACGCGACACACGACACACGTCGAAACCCGATAATCGTCTAATTACTAATTGTCAAGCTCAAAACCAAGCAGAAACCGAAACGCGATATTGTGTTCACAAGCCAAACGATTATTCGTATTGTTCCAAGCTTCAAATTTCAACCAAGCGTAGTTAAGTTCAAGCGGTACTAAGCTTAGGTCCTGCTTGCCACTATACCATTAAGTTATACTATACTATATATGTTAGTGTAATTTTATCCATCACTAATACTCTAACGGCTAACCCATACATTATGAAAAACTACAGACAAAAAATATGGAAATGAAGTTACATTTTTTTCTACGTTAAGTATAATTTGGATCAATTTTAATTTTGACTACAAATAATAAATACTAAATATGCATTAATGTATAATATAATACAAAATTTGCTAAATTCTATAAAACGACTAATATCTATCACCTTCAGAGATCATTTTTTAATGCTTTTGTCCTATAAATCTTATTATTTACTTGTTTGTATTATGTAAAACATCCTGCATGACATGTAGTTCCTACAACTACTTAAGGTAAGCGTAATTTATAAATAAAGAAAATAATTAAATAACTATGTAATAATAAATATAAAATGCTCAAATGTGATAATACATAAGAGATTATAGGTAAATTAGCCTAAAGTATATATAGTATAAAAATTTAGGGGAGGTATTGAGGATCATCAGAGGAGAAAGGTTTATCCAATAATAAAAATAGTGGGTAGGTGTCAAGCAGGTCCTAATTTCAATAATTTAAAAAGTCAAACCATTCCAAAGATACTTTACTCACGTAATCTCCCGTTTGTTTATGTATGAAGAGTGAATAAAAGTGAGTGTTGGAAAATATACAAATGCGTGGATGATGGACGATGCACTACCTGATATACCTTACGGAATGGTGGATCGGAAACACGAAACTCGCTGGAGCAATGGCATCGGTGCCGTGGAGACCCGGCCACGGCGTAGATCGTTAGATTGTCTTCCGGCTGCGCTGTAATGCTTCTAGGATCCATTTCAAGAACGATCCATGACACTTGCGCGGGGAATAGTACTCTGAAAAAGATGCGATTAAACAATGCTCGAGTTCAACAAAACAACTTAAATAAACGACATTTCTGATAGAAATCAAATTATTCATATCTCCGACAAATTCCTGTTTAGTTTTACCTCATGTTAGAAACAGTGGCCTGTTTGTAAGGATGGTCACTTTCAATCCAAGTGTAATAATGCGTTGTAGTAGTTGTGCTTATCTCTTCCGCACTAGGTACTAGCAAATTCATTGCAGATACGTGTGGAAGCAGTTTATGTATAATTTCAAGAAGATGTATCACACTCTGAAAGGAATCTTTATAATTAGCAAGCATATCACTCAAAAAATTGAACAAAAATATTATAGTACTATCTTTACCTTTGAGTCATCTAACCCCTCAAGGTTAGCCAGCACATATGGCATCAAGGTATTTATAACAGGTGACTGTTGCAATACAAATGCATTTCGCCTCAAGTCTTCTGTTGTGAGCTCATTTCGAAGCGAACAAAACAAGTCAGCGCCGCGCTCGATCACCATAGAGGCAACTCTCAAAGTTATCGCACGCAGCGCGGCCATCAATGTATCAGGATTATCGGCAGAATTCAACGGTTTGGTTGTACTGAAATGTAAATACATTAACAATATATTTTAATTATTACCTCAATGTGATTTTTGTGACTGTTTTAAATAAGCAGCTTAATACAACTTACCCATAATATATAAGGCAAGGTATTTGACCTCTCACCAATGTGGTACCGTTAAAACTGAGAGAGCAGGATGAAAAATGGAAGGAGGTACCATCAGGTCCTTTGACCGACGCCAAACCACTATCACCGTTAGACGTTCGGCTTCCGTTGTTGCAAAATCTGAGCGCATATCGTAGGTCTTCCTACAAGAACAAATTTACTTTATAGTTCGTCTTAAATAAGGCTAATATATATTTCACCTTATTAAGCTTAACACAAGAACGAATGCGGTTTGAAAATACCTTTAATGGTACAGGTTTTTCAAACTTGATTTGCACCATGTCATGTTGACAGTCAGCTGCAGAGAAGGAGCCATGTACAACCTCCACACTGATCCAGCAATGCGACGGTCGCGTTTCCTCTGTTATTCCACGTAACTAAAAACATTTCGTAAATTTAATAAGTAATCATTTGAAAATGTAAAAGATTGTTCAAATAAAAATAAAACGAAAAAAAAACTCGGTGAATATAAATCCACACTCGCTGGAATTACCCTCACGTCATGTAAAAGTTCCAGGGTATACTCAAACGTTCCCGGGCCGCCATAAACGCATGCTCCAACCAGCATTATACCAGGACGATCTATGGTGAAACAAATGGCGTCTGGGCTGCCGTTGCTCGTGTTCCAGGAGCGGTTCGTATTCACACGGATGAAGCGTGACGGTGTTATGAGATGTTTTATTGTCGTTGTATCTGCGTCTTCCTGCGTGATAATCAAAGAATAGATGTGAGTAAAGAATGCATTGTGTAAATTTATAATGAAACAGTTGTCAAAAATTATTATTTATATTGATACTCAAATACAAAAACGAAGTGTTTATTGCTATTGCCAACATAATGTTTATTATACCTTGATGTTCTTGGAACTGAAAGCTAATTCAGCTATTATGCGCACGACAAATTTGCAGCAATAGTCGGTGAGTTTCTCATTTTGTTGAATCTCTCCGTGGTCATGGGGCTGGCCACACTGTCGAGTCATCATTTGTTCTTTAATCGGTAAAAGAACCATGTCCAGTAGCTTGGGTATAATGTCCAGGAGATGCCAATCGGTATGATTTGACTTTGATGTTGAAGGTAGTTGCTAAAATGTAATTTAGTTTTATAAAACATGAATCACTAAGTAATGTACTTTTTTATTTCTTAGAATTACATTTAAAATGTGCTGCCATGACCGTATTACGTTAGAACTTATAATAAGTGTACTTTTTATTTACTATAGTCAATATAATATTTACCCTAGCGTCTCTATTGGCCCTAGGTGGGATTGGCGGTGGTTTTGGAGAATGTTGTGAATGCGCTGAACGCGGAACGGTTGCTGACTTACTGGGTACTTCTTTGACAACCTGTAAATATTTACAGTAAATATTAAACAAGTTATTATTTCCCGTTGTGTTGGTAAACAAAGTGGTCTTAATATCATACTTTGCTCTCAAGTTTCCTCATTTCATTTAACATGATGCAGCTTTGAGTCACGGGCACAATGTACTGTAACACATCACGTAAGCTTCTAAAGCCACACATAGCAGCGCATGTTGATGTTAATTCTCGGATCTGGGAGGCAGGTACTATTCCATCCTAGAATGTATATAGTAAGTTAGTGTACAGATACTCGATGTATGGTAAATATAAATAATAACATAAATAATATCTATAAATGACAACACACCGAAACATTATACAGAAGCGAACACAAGTGATGCCACTTTAAAATAGGCGTCGGATAGAAAGCATGGAAACAAGCTGTTACAGTTTCGTGCGCTTCCTTTATTATGGAATTTGTCATTTCCAGAGCGAACTGTACGTAACATGTTCTCTGTGACTTGCTTCTACCCGGTTTCCGAGGCAACATGCTACATGTAGGAGTCTGGTCTGCCATCATTGCTTGAATTAGATTTCGGATGTCGGCTATAATTTCAACGTAGGCCATATATTCTTGAGAATTCCTCTTTCGGTTGTTTTGAGGATATATCTCATTGATGTATGATTTCACAATTCGCAAACAGGCACGTATAATGTAAACGAGTCTTTTTTGATTTTTCATGACATTTAGCTTGTGATAATTAATTGGAATTTGGCCATTTGTGTCAAGAAGAATTTCCTTGAAAGTACTCCAACTCCACTGAAGTAAAGTTATGAGAGACTTGAAACAAGCCACAGTTACTTTCCTCGATATATTTTTAGTGAGGTTGCTGACTGGTTCGCCAGGGTCTTTTCGTCGTCTTGGTATATGATCATGGTTTATAACATTGTATAAGAGGCATGGTATTTGCCCAGCGTTGACATCGGTTCCATTGTTTGATTTTTTAGAAGTTTTAAAATGAAATCCTACATCATCGTTAATAACTATGGCTTGGCCTGTGGAACCACAGTCTGAAGAAGGCCCATTTATACATGCCCAGGCCACATACCACCTTTGTGCCTACAAAGTAAGAAATATTATAAATATTTTGACACTCAACACATTTTTCAAGTTATTTGCTTGGAATTAATTTTCTTACAGTGAGGGGTATTGGATTTTCAAACAGCATTGGGAATCTGTCCCTAGGCGCACACTCGTATGGGATATCTCCAGTTTCAGCTAGTACTTCACCATCGCCTTCTTGATCACCTCCTTCGGTACCAATATCAATGAGTTTAATCTTCGCAGTATACTCTCCACGTCCGCCAAATAGTCCATATCCCCCTAAAGTATGTTAAAACATTATAAATTAATTTATGTTAATGAATTACTTGCAATAAAAGTGACAATATCGAAGAAATATAACTTGCCTAAAAGTATGTCAGTATCACTCATAAAGCGAATAGCTTCAATTGAATGTCCAGAATAGCCCCAGCCACCGCCATGACTCTCAAAGCGGTTTACTGTTAAGAAGTCTTCGCGCAAAGGAGACACAGGCAAAGCTAGGCTATCTCTTTTACATTCCACTTGAGTTAGTCTAAGAAATAACATAAAACACATTTTAATCATAATTAGTAAAGGAAAACGCTCATATAATAAAAAGGTTAGCTTTTTACAATTACTCTACTCACCTATTATCATGTACGTAAAGTAGTGAGTCTATACATCCAAGTAAATGCAACGCAGCATGTATTCTAGTCACATAGCAGTTCTTAGCGCTCGGCAAGGCGAGGTCTTGATTCAATATCGATACATTGGCAATAGCGACTCCATCTGTTGGTTTATCGTCGCTATTGCTGATCCACTCAAAGTTCTCAAGATTTCTAAACTCTTCAAGACGTCGCATGATTCCGTAATGTGGGTATTCAAAGTCAATATCATTGACGAAACCCTCTGGGTCATTTTTGCAGCATCTCTGTAGTTTATGTGCATCGAATGCTAGGATATTGTAAGACTTCATCACTCTCATTTGTGGTTGGTAACACCACAATACGTCGTACAGAGGATCAAGACAAGCAAGAGTGTTCACGAAGTCGACCTGTTCTGCTCCTGACCAAGCGAAGCAAGAACCATCGGTCTTACAAATCGTTACACATTTGAATGTATGTTCAGGTCGGTTGGGTAATATTACTGAAAATATTTGTAAATTTTTAATACAATTACGAAATCTAAAATATCATAAACATAGGTGATTGATTTGACAAAATTATTGAAAATACTATAGAGTTCATACAATATACATACTGATTGTATTATTGTTCGCCGTTATGGTAGAACTGAAAAGTGTATCAGATTTAAGGACCGCTTGAGAAACCTGAAAAGAAATAAACGTATAAAATTGCACATATCATTATTGCTAACAGGTAACTTGACAACTATTTTCATGTATGTACCTGAACGAATGTTTGATCTCCTGATGCGGATACGGTGATAGCTTTACAGTTGTATTTGGGGCCCAGGCGTGGTACTTTGCCTGGAGTTGCATACCATATTGGGCATCTATCTGCCCGTGGTTCATCAATACGGGGACGACCTAGTGCCCCTTTCTGTACAAAGTAAAAATCATATACATTAAACAATTATCAAAAGATTATAATGATAATATGGTTATTTAAATACTTTCATTACCAATTGTTATAGTAACAATGACTGTTTAGCAAAAAAATGGAAAATTACAAACCTGATAGCTGCCAAATGTGTATAATTCACCATCATTCGTAAGAACAGCTGTATGATTGCTTCCAGCCGCAATAGCAGAGGCTCTAGGGACTCTGACACGTATGATCCTATGATGTGCTGATATGTCTCCCGCTCCCAAAGCGCCATATTGATTTGAGCCAAAAGTCAAGACATCGCCTGGATTAGATATATGGTTATGCACGTTCTAATATGTAATCTTAATGAAAAAGCATAGATAAAAAGTGTATTTAAAATTAAACAACCAATTAGCTAAAGGTTTTTCGCTAAATAAACAGGAAACTTACCAAGATGTGTCATTAAAACAGTATGATGCAACCCACAAGCGATCGCTTCCACTTTATGTCCCCCAGGTAGAGGGATCCGAGCTGGTGGTAGACTGCTGCCTTTGAAACTAGCGTCTTTTTCTACATCGTCTTTGGAGCAGTGAGCCTCAAACTGTAGATATTTCATCTCTTCTTCCGCAGCTTGCTCAGAAGCTATAATGATAATTAGGTAGCCAGGTCTATTTTTAAAATAATATGTATTAAAGGAAATATGATAGCAAATTTTAACTATATATTAAGGAGCTGTTTTTTAAGCTTAGCTTAGCACCAGCTTAGATGCTTAATTATTTTAATGAATACAGATGTCAATAAAATAAGTCTTATTAAGTGCGTATTTAAAAAAGCGATGTATAGAACATATAGCAAAACTAACTAATTAAATTTCGCATTGTAAAATCTGTACCGTTTCATATTAAACCGGTGTTCTAGTGGAAGCAACATTTCAAGCAATCTAAAACACTGAAAGCGAGGTGAGGGTGTATTTACCGTAAGCGTCACAAATACAAAACTTACTACTAGCAATATCATAAACAGACACATCGTCCTCACTATCGGGTACACGGGAAGCCGACTCGACTTCGGCGCAGCGGCGGCAGATACCGCACGTGCTGCAGCCGCTCTCGCCCTCACCGCAACCACATTTTCTATACAACAAATGATAATAATAAAGACATTTTTACCAGAGAACTGCAAGATAATACACGCTTAGGCAAAAACAGAATGATATGTAATTTGTTATATTTTCCCCTTAAAAATGTACCATGGGTGAAAACGGGACGAAACAACGATTTAAATACAATCTTGTATTAATGTAACTCGATGTTCGCTTTTCGCTTGGCCATTGGTACATTGTGGTATGGTATGTTCCATCCCTGATTGCTAAAGTATGCATATATAGCCAATAGCACAGAGATCACGTACACAGAGAAAAAAAAAATCGGTCCAGTAGTTCCTGAGATTCACGTGTTCAAACAAATAAAATTACAATATTATTATATTCTTACAATTTACAATTTTATTTGTTCTGTTGCGTTGTCTTCAGCTTTATAATTTTAGTATAAATTACGATTTCAACAGCGTTTGGTTGAATTTGAATCTGACGTCGATGTAAAATGATGATAGATGATACATTAAATACACACATGCGAGATATTTAAATCAACAATTCAGCTCTCATTTAGTAAATTACCATAATAGTTTATGTAGATAAACAGATTTTCGACTCATTTTCATTGCTGGTTTAAAACTCGTAATGCCTCATTAAATTTTTTGGCAAAATAATACGAGTCCTACTAATATTATAAATGCGAAAGTTTGTAAGGATATGTGTGTGTTTGTTGCTGTTTCACGCAAAAACTACTGAACCGATTGCAATGAAATTTGGTACGTAGACAGCTGGACGACTGGAGTAACATATAGGCCACTTTTTATCCCGATACTCCTACGGGATACGGACTTACGCGGGTGAAACCGCGGGGCGCAGCTAGTATGTCATATGGGACAAATTGAAGATGTCAATAAAAATGACGTCTTATGTATCAATTAATATTAGAGCCATCTAGAAAGCAATAGGGTTACTAAGTTCTGAATACCACACTATTGATTTGTTAATTTGTGTACTACCTAATTGGCGTTAATTGTCATCAAATTATTGTTTCTATGCCGGAATCATTATAGTGGGGAATATGAACAGAATATCTTTCATTTTTTTGGAGGTTCAGTGTCATAGCTTAGCTTGCAATTGTTGTACACAATATAAATATAATAAAGAAGAGCCAAGAATGCATTTACTTTTAAATAATAAAGCTTTTAACATTTCTTCATGCCATACCGGGCAATCGAGCTGGTGGTTTGTTGGTAGGCGACTGGCGATCACCACTGGCCATGAATAGTATAATAGTTCGAAACATAGCAGCGAATATTACAGCGATTTTTTGTGGGTTTGTGGTGTCTTTCCTTTTTATTTAATATCATAGCGGGCAACTGAGATGGTGGTTCGCCTGATGGTAAACGATCACTAAGGGTAAGGGAAAAGGAAAGGATTGACTACTGGAAAGAAGGAATGAACTGGGACAGGTGAGGAAAAAGAAACGAAAGCCTCCGGTTCCTCCACTAGTGCAATCTGGGCTCATTCGTGCCAATGAAAGAATAAATTTGTATAAAACATTTATCTGTCAGGCCTTTTTTGTTTAAACCTTACATGTAGAGCTGAGTTATTTCTATTTACATATCCTGTTTATAACTTTTTTCATCTCCAATCCGAACCTCATAAATAATATTGAAAGAAGGAAAGAAAAATAATTTATGTATTTGAAAATTTATAATTTCTACGTTTTTCTGTTGGTATAAGTTTTTAAATTCAATTGAGCATCATGATGACACATTTCTTTTTTGTTGAATTTTATTTTTGTATTAAACTTTCAGAGATAGTTACCAAATAAACTTTGCTAATGGGGGATATTTTAGTCATATACTTACTCCTTAGGTATACGATTAGGTAAAGCAGCGCAACTGCAATTGCCAGCAAATCCAGTACATTCTCGGCAGTTGACGCAGATGCGACAGTAATCGGTGACCCAGGTGTGTTGATCGGACATGCATATGACCGGTTCATCCTTGGATGTAGTTTTTCCAAGTGGATATGGTTCTAAATAATAATGAATTTAATTAACTCATAGTCATCACAATTTATAAATGATATATCAAAAGTCAAAACATTATAAATGATTTGGAACCACTTACTTTCTTTAGTGTATCCAAATTCTCTTCCACATTGACCTTTATTATTGATACCAAAACTGTAGACTTGTCCAAGATTTGTCAACGCCACGGCATGAGCTTTACCCAAAGCGACCTGCACCAAAGAATTAAAAATTGAAACAACATTACTTAATCACCCATGAACATACACAACAACAAGAAAACAGAAGCGACAACTAATTGTACTTAAAAGTCAGGAAATAATTGATTTACTAGTCACAGTTTAGAGCCCTGATAGTTGTTATTATGGAACAAATCATGAGATCTTGATTTTGTTGAATCACCTGCACGATCCTCTCGTGTCTCAAGCCAGTGACGATGCCAGCTGAGTCGCAATGCTGCGTATCCTTGCCGAACATCAACACAACTCCTTGTCGTGTAACTAGGGCTGTTGATCCGTAGTTACAAGCAGCGTATACAACGTAAAAATTCTCCGCCTGAATAAAAATATCATATATTATTATTACTATTATGTAGGCAAATATAAGAAACTAAGCTGCATTTTCAGCCTTAGTTCATTCTTGCCTTTGCAATCTTCTTTGGGCGACTGGGTTTCGGTGATCGCCTTTTATTACCGTCACCGTCCTCACCACGGCGGGCAATGCCGGTAAAAAGAGCTGACCCATTGTCAAGAACTAATATAGCATGGACTCCTTCATGGCCTACTGCAACCTACAAATATAATAATTAATCAGTCCCTACTCATTTAACACTTTTTGTTAATATGTGTTTTCATTCATCTTTACTAAGTTTATAAGTGGGAAAGTTACTCTGTCTGTCTCTTCTTCACACCCTAACCTAGCGCCGTGAAAGGACAAAGGATATTTTTTATCCCGGGAATCCCACGGACGAATAAAATCGTAATTTACGTGCATTATACTAGAGCCTATGCGTTCATGCGCCGGGGCTATTCCCGGCTCTGCCCACTCATGGGTAGTTCATTTTTTGTAGGTATCAAGGTTTTTATCTAACCCGTTCTTCAGTTGTATTTACATAAGATTAAAACCAACGTAAAATATTGTTTATTAAGAATGTTAGTTTATAAAGTGGGCCATGATTAATCGCAAAATATTTATTATGAAAACCTCATCTTCTCACCTGTATAACCCTTGTTTTTCTTATTTTTGGTTGTTCGTTTCTAATAAAACAAGTTTCTTTCATTAGTGTCCATCGTCCAGTGTATGTTGATGACATCTTGTATCCCAAGCTGGTTGCTTTGCCAGTGTAATATACCTAAAACACAAAAGATAATTGAAATGCAAATGAATGGTGTTTAAAAGGTAATATTACTCTAGTGAAACATACTTTTCCTGAAGCAGTTGTCAGTAAGCCAAAGTCTTGACCAGCACTGATAGCAATGAGTGGGTCGTCTTCATTATCATCCAGTTGCACAGCTACTGGTGAATCTATGTCCGTGATTCGTCT
Source organism: Zerene cesonia (assembly GCF_012273895.1). Classification (NCBI taxonomy): domain Eukaryota; kingdom Metazoa; phylum Arthropoda; class Insecta; order Lepidoptera; family Pieridae; genus Zerene; species Zerene cesonia. Next base: position 5,554,535 of record NC_052122.1, on the reverse strand, counting down.
AGTAATACCATCTTCAAATGGCGCACGACCGAGTGCAAGTGTCGATCGTCTTAGAAGGTGCACGTGCAATTCTTTACAAGACTCCATAATATGAGTGCCGCCTTCTGTACGATTCGATGCCGTTGAAGCGACATCGTAAAATTTGATTGTCAAATTGTCCTGGAAGAAAGATTATGATTATAAACATGAAACTCATAGTAAATGCAAAATTAAACAAACAGTATTAAAAATACTCACATAGTTAGTGAGTACGACTAGTCCGAGTTTGTTACCATCGCTGAATACAGCTGATTTGGGTTCAATGGGAAGTGGCGATCCTGGATCTAAGTGTAATACACTTTTTACTTCAAAGGTTTCCTTGTCTACTTCATAAATATCAGTCTTCTTTCTACCAATCCTTACATATAATTTATCCTAAGAAGAAGGAGATATTATTAATATAAAAATTTGAAAACAATAACACAGCCACTAAATTTTATTTTATGTTAAAATATTTAATATTTATACATTTTTCTATTTATAAATAAATATGTAATAATAAATACCTTACAATAGCCCAACCATCCATGACGGTCACAGGCAAAAAAGTCTGATTTATACAAATATACATGTTGGCGAACAGAATTGCCATATCCAGATCCAATTTTCAATAGACCTTTAGATGTAAAGACATAGAGAAAACACCCATCAGATACGAGTGATCGGATAACAAGTTCTTGAGAACCAGTAGTAAGTAGTGGTGGAAGATCTACTGGAAAACTGTTGACTAAGCACTGATGTGGAACCCCAAAGTCTAGCCACAGATTACGTGATGGAGATCCTAAGATTATGGATTGTACGCTTCGTTGCAACATATTCAGATTCATTGGCACCTGAGAAATAATATCAATTATAATTATAGAGTATGAATATTATTTTGGGTATAATAATGAGTTATAGTAACAAAGATACTTTACCTGCACAAGCTGTTCAGATAGACTTGGTGCAACCATAATGAGTGATGTTACAGTGTTCAGAATAAGTTCAGCTTCACCCTTCGCAACTGATAGAGCGATCAGGCAAGAGCTGCTGATGGCTGTAAGTGTTGAAGGTACATCTGGTCGGCCTGGGCCTCCAATACCACCTGTTATCTCCACAAGTATATCATGTAGATTTGTGATGATCTAAAAATAATGGTATATATTAATAATATACTTCTGTTATCACAACATTTAAAGATAAGATGGGATATGGAAAGGATTGCTGCAGGATGGACTTGGAAGGGTAAAGAAAAGAAAATGGGCCTATAGCTCATCAAATTAAATTAATGGGTACAAATACTCACTTCTGTGTTCTCATGGGACAAATCCTCAGGTGCGTGAGCTTGTAATACATCAAGCAAAGCTTTAAGAGCACACTCACATAGACTAGCATCTTTAAACCTTGCTTGATCAATCAGACTGAACACGGTGCGAAGACCAATTCCTGTAATCTATGAAATAAACATTGTTAGTATGCTGAAACTAGAAAATATTTATTTGAAATAAGAACTTGATGGTGCTCATGTCGCATTATAAAAATAAACTTACTTTAGGAAGTTTTATAATAGGAACTTGGTTCTGATCATCATTATCACTATCATCTGATAAATCTGCTACTGATCCTTGTAAGTGTCGCCATCGAGAGAGGATAGATTTACGGACGGTAGCATATACAGCAAATTGAGATGGATTTCCTAAGAGGGCTGGCGCGAAACATATTGCAAATGCATTTGGGCCTTTTGATCTTCGGGATCTATCTTTCCTTATGCCTCTTCTACCAGGTTTTCTGTCCAGTTTCCTAATGAAACAAAAATTTAAGTACATTTTTAAGTTCTCTGTTTGTTATTGTTTGATCAATAGAGTAATAAAGTGCATTTTATTTTTTTACCTGTTCCCGCTCCAACAAAGAGATCTGAAATATTTCCTGTAGTTTTCTGGCTCCATGCATTTTATCTCGGCCATTTTATTGCGATTAGCCATTTTTATGGTTTAGTCCTGAAACATATGCATAGCACATTTTTTGTGTAAATTAAGAACAATAAAAAGGTGTATGTACAAAAGTTCAAGACAGAGAAATTCGCAGGATACATGAATCATAATCAACATATTATAGAAAATTATTATAAGTTAATTCTATTACACCTTTTTTAAAAAAAATCAATACAAATGTAGATATGTAATATATAATATAATGAAATGCTTAAGTATAGTTTCAAACACAAGCTCACTTTATGGTAGCTATTGGTAAATCATTCGCAATGAAAAATTGTCTTCGCAAAAGCAATAAAATTTATAGTCAGGTCATTTTTTTCTTTTGCTGTATTATAAGCTTCATATAATAGATATAATACTTATTGCAAATAAAAACGTATTATAAGATTAATACATATATTAAAGACAATAACATTTATTTTGTATTTTACCTGACTTGATAACACCATAATTATGTAAATTTTCTACATCTGAAAATATCAACTCCTAACACTTGCAAATTCTGAGCTCCCTTAGCAGGGCACTAATTTTCAAAAATCAATATGCACCTATTGCGACGAGTAACGTTCTTAAACGGATAAATCGTAAATATCGTTTTTACGTTCACCGATTTTTATAATCTGTAAGAAATTTTATTTTAAAAATTTAACTGTGGGTAAAACGTAGCGGGTGTCTTTATTTCTACAATGATTGAGAAGTAGTAAAAAGTCTAAAAGAAGAATGATTCTTCTTTTAGACTTTTTACTACGATTCATTATAAGATTATCTTCCTGCGTACATTTGACATATGGAACCAATTTCCTCATTCGGTATTCCCAAACAATTAAGAGCAGGGAAGCTGGGGATAATTTTTGAAACCAAAAAAAATTACAGTAGGATGAAACCCATTAGAAAAGGAGGGGAATATGATCAAAATGAAAGGAAAAATAAATTACAGACGATCCGAGTTCGGGAAGTGGGAGGGGGTGAGTTTTTACGGGTAAAAAATGGTTTATCTTGATTTCCGGCAAAACTACAAGTCCTATGGAAAAAAGTTGAACGGCAAAGTTGTAGGTAATAAAAAGATCTACACCTTTTGTATTTGCAATTTTTTCACATAACCTCAAAATTTAGGTGAAAAATTCAAAAAACCAAGTTTTTGGTTTTTTATTTATATCTTTTTTTAATTTTTTTTTCTACGAAATTTGGTGAAAACTTACCTTATTATGTCCCAAATACACTGTAATTTATTTGATTAAAAATATTTATTTTTTCGCCTTATTTTAAGTTTATATCAAAAATGCACCCTAATTTTCAATCGAAAATTCTGACGTCAAAATATCAGTTTTTTTCAAAAAGTTTGGCGGCTTTTTGTTCGTTAAAATATCTACTTTCTGATGGTGTAAAAAAAATATACATTACTATAGCAAATGTTCTCAGAAAATGCAAAGTTCTCAGAAAGGTTTGTCGAATCTAACGATGAAGAAATGCCTTCAAAGAGTCAAAAGCTAATGAATAACTTATTCATTATATTTTTTTTTTTCAAAAACGTTAATCTTGTAATTTATAAATACCTTATCTGAAATTTTAATCAGTTTCCCACATTTTCTAATGGGTTCCATCCTACTGTATTTTTTTTTTTTTCATTTTTTACCATTTTAAAAAGCTTCGGCCCTGGTCTAGTAACGATATACATAGTTAAGTATCATATAACGCATATGTTACGTTGCCTTCTCGTCTATAAACGATGCTTCTGGAGGGTTCACAAAAACATGATTTTTTATTCGTAACAAAAATGTTTTACTTTTTTTATGAATAAGTGCGTCCCGCGGTTTCACCCACTCATATAACTTTTTCATTTAGTTCCGAATATCCTCATGCTAATTTTGGAATTAAAACTTACCTATGTCATTCATTCCTTATTACAGCTAACACGTGTTTACAGTGAATGTCACGTTAAAATCAGTCCAGCCTTTTCAGAGACAAGCTGAAACAAACAAGCAGACAAAAAAAAATAAAAAAATAAAGTCGTTAACACAAATGTAAACAGATACTCCAAATTCATTTATTGGTATAGATTACCATTTTATAGCACACTTACACATGAATATAAAATTCTGTCTTATTTCAATTTACCGGTTTTCAGGACTATAGACCTTTGTCGCGCCATTGTGCAGTAGTTGATTAGTGTTACTCAGTGTGTCATTATGACCAGCTTGTGTGTTTTTATTGAGTTTTAGGGCACAAATGAATATATTTTTTACATATATTTTAGTGAGATTAATAACTGTGACAATAATGCGTGCCGAACCTTTTATACCCGACTAATTAACATCTTGGAATCATCACGGTTAGTACAAATTGATTACCTTCTAAGGTTATTTGTTGTGACATGTAGTTATACATTCTGAATTATTTGTCATCGGCGTTGAATAAAAGTTTTTGCATTGAAGAGCTTAGAAAACATCTTAACTGTGAATTTTATTAAAACATTTATTTCTTTTCAACTAGTTTAGTTAACAACAGTTATTATTTGCTTACAAGACATCGTTGTCCTTTCTTGGCGTTGGTCTTACGCTTTGTGAAATCATGAAAGAATTACGATCGGTTCATGCAATGTACGTTAATCATTCCAAAAAATCGCTTTTCATTAAAACTAATAATATATGTTCATTTGAATTTGTATTAAATTGTTTTCAACACATTTTTTACTCATAGAATTTTGCTTTGTGTGTATTGAATAATTGAATTTAATAATTTGATTACATTGATACAACAATAAAACAGAATTTTGTGTTTCTATAATTTGCTATTATACCAAATGTTTAGAAAATGATAAATTTTACTGATATATTGCTGTAAAAATGCAGCTGTAGTCATGTGCTGACAATTATTTTTCAAAAGCTATTCAATGTCCATTTTAATTATCATACATAACTATGTGTATAATATTTCCAAATGTATACAATATGCCTTTAAATGTTGCTTTATCAATGAACAATAAAATATAAATTGTATGCTAGTTTGGCACATTATAGAAAATATAATCTGCTGTTCCTAATTCAAGATTTCTTTATTGCATCAAACTTAAATGCAGGAAATAAATATGAAGGAACCTTTGTATTGATTTGTGATTGTATTGTTTTTTTTTTATGTGTATATATGTGTATATTTGTTATAAATATTCAGAAAGGATATTTATAAACAGTAGACTATTATAAAAATATTGTATAATAGTAAGCTGCAAATATATTAAAACTTTAATTCAACATTTAAGCAATGTTTATTTTCTAATGATAATAATATTGCAGTTATATATACAAATTTTATCACTCTTCAAATGATTTCATTCCATGACAAGTGTTCCTTGATTCATCCTTGAACTGGTCAATAGTTAATTGATATAATTATTTGATACTCTATCTATATATCACATTATTATTTTGATAATCAGGCTTCCTTATCCTCCTCTCTGATTGAGACCAACCATGGAGGTTGGAGCACGTGCTTTGGATGTGCTACCTCTCCTACAAGAGCGGGTTGCAGCACTTACTGGTGGCCGAGACAGACGTGGAGGGCCGATAGTATGGTTTCCAGCAAATTCAAGACGAGACCGTGTAGCTCCAGATGACTATAGACGACTGTTGCATTATTTAATCAGCATACCTAGGTATATTTCAATTTCCTTTTGACCTTCAGCAAATATTAAAATCATACTGTAGACAAGTAATTTGTGAGATTTTAAAATTTCAGTGATTCTGTGAGGACACATGGCTTCACTATCTTAATTGATATGAGAGGTTCTGCATGGGCTGCAATAAAACCAATATTGAAAGTTCTACAAGAACATTTCTCTTCATCCGTCCATCAGGCACTTGTAGTTAAGCCTGATAATTTCTGGCAAAAACAGCGCACAACGATAGGATCCCATAAGTACAAGTTTGAGGTAATTCATCATTGTTAATGTTTACATGTATTTACAATAAGTCCAAATATTTACATTATATTATGGTTTATAATAATTAATTAGTGTGTAATCTTCTTTGCATGATTCAAATTAAATATGTTTTAATTTGTTGATATATAGTGCTATGTAGATAAACATTTATAAATAACATGTTGATATTTATTATTTGAAGACCCTTATTATTTAACTTTTTTTTCTAATGACATTAGAAGATGTTATATTTATGAGATAATCCTATTATTTCCAGACGACGATGATTAGCCTAGAAGCACTGCCTAAAGTAATAGATAGTTCTCAATTGACACCAGATTTAGATGGTACACTACAATATGATCATGCACAATGGATAGATCTTAGACTGGTAAGTAGTTATTGTACTACGAGATTAAATTTTGTAAAACCAGTAAAGTTTTGTAGAATAGTTTGGTGGTGTAATAATTTTTACAATTATATTTTACACTTGTTCACATGCAATGTACCATATATATGTTTATAGGATGCAATATAGTGCTAATTCATGTTGATATTTTATACTTAACCATTGTATACTTTAAAATGAATGTAATTAATATGTGTTTTTGCTATCCTCCAATAACAATAATATATAATATAGGCACTAGAAGACCTAATGTGGCAAGCAGGAGAGTTATTAGATAGACTGGACGACCTGCAAGAAGATGTTGCACGAGCTGATTTTGCCGATGACGTCACTGGAGCAAGGCGCGCTATTGACGCTCATGCTGATATTAGCAAACGGCTTGCTAAAGTACCCGTTGATGAACTAGAATCACAAGGTATAATTTTATTTGTATTGAACATTTTGAATGCATGCGAAATGTGTATACATCCTTCAATTCTGAGCATATACACTTAAATTTTATGTTTCTAAGCTACTCTATATAGTATTTGCCACTATCATAATGAATTGCATTTAAAAATATGATTTTAAAACATCGGGGAATACGACCACCAGGAGTGGCAGAGGGAGCTAACCAAAGATAAACAATGGCCATATGTTGAGGTGATTGTGTTATGACTCAGTCAAGTAACAATGAAATGAGGTTAACTGAAAATTTTGCACCATCCTGTTATTGATAAATCCTTTGGTTGTATCTCTAAAAAATTTAACTTTTGAAGAGTACTTATTAATAAGATTGATTTAATTATATTTTTTTTATTGTTTATAAGCTTTTGCGCGGCTTCGCACGCGTTAATTCGGGATAGTTAAATATATGTTATTATACATATAAACTTTCACTCCTGTATCACTCTATCTTTTAAAAATGAACCCATCAAAATCCTTTTGCGTAGTTTATAAGATTTAAGCATACATCGGAACAAAGGGACAGAGAAAGCGACTCAGTTTTATATTATGTAGCGATAATCAAGTTTTGCATCGTACATTTTGTTTCAATATATATCACTAATTAGAAAATATATTTTTGAATGTTGTATGTGCAACAAAATGAACAAGTAGACTCCAGTTATAAAATTGAAAGACTTCATAATTTATGAACAATAAAGACGATGCACATGCATCATGTTTCATTGAAATAATTGGAAACGATTATAAGCCTTGTATAGTTGCAATGCACTCTATTGTAGCTTAAATAAATTTTCGCGTCGTTGCGTTCAGTAGCCTGCTATATTTCAGTGAATATTGCTCACGATTATTTCATAATACGATAAAGTATGTCGGCATGCTAACATGTGCTTTGATTGCTTACTATTCAACATTGGGCACGGTATGAGTGTTTTGTGTTAATTTCATCAATTTAGTATCATTGAATGACATTATTATATTTTTTAAAGGTCTTCTCTATAAATCTTTAGTATGGATTTTTTATTAACGATACTGATAAACTTTTGTTTTCTATGTTATTTAACGAAACCATCCCGTCTTTGCTTGTTTTGATGTTAAAAGGATTAATTTCATAAATTGTGAAAGTGTAAATGTAAATATAGTTTATACTCTTAATTTTACGATATACATTCATATAAGATTTACATAATCCGAAGTTTTATTATATACTTATTCGTGCACCACTAACGAGTGGCAAATTGCAACTGGTTTTTAATTATGAAAGCACGAAATATGCCCCAGAATCGCGTTGTTAACATTATAGTACTATTTAGTTTTTCGTTCAAAACAGTTCAATTTTCAATATAAATAATTAATTCATAAATAAACGTAAAGCCAGTGATATGTTAAGCGACTCTTTATAATTGCGTCTTGTTTTGTTATTTTTTGTGTCAGTGAACTTGTTTTATCGAACCTTTATTTTGAGTGTGACATCTGTAAATCCGCACATGGTCAGTGTGGCGGATTTTAACCTGTAGCTTGAAAAGAATCCTGTGTGACCCTCACACAGGACATAGTGAACAAATATGTGCCGTTGACGACGATAATGCAAAATTCAGGCGAACGAGTCCTGCAACGCCTGGAAGCAGCTGAAGCCGCATGTTCCGAAGCTAGCGGCAGTGGCGGCGAGTCGGCGTTCCACTGCGGCTCGCCGAGCGCGGTGCGCGCCCAACTGTCGGCGGTGCGCTCGGCGCACGCGCACGCGCACAAGCTGTGGCAGCACAAGAAGATGCAGCTCGACCAGTGCTTCCAGTTGCGACTCTTTGAACAGGACTGTGAAAAGGTCTGACCGTTATTACTGTACATTCATTTATCATTTTCCTCCCTGTATGGTGATCAAATTCTCTTTAGAGCTTCCTTATTTCCGTATTAGTTACTTGATCAAATTCTTATCTTTGGTTATAATAAATAATCTGTTTATTGGCATATTCTTGAAAGTGTTTAAGTTAGATGAGATTACACATCACTGGCTTTACGTTTATTTTTCTTATTTGTTTAGATGCTAGAATGGATTGTCAACCATCGCACAGCTTTCTTGTCGACATACGTTGAAATCGGAAGATCGTGTGCTGCTGCCAAACGCCTTCAAGAAGAACATGCTAGGTAAGTAATTTGTGATCTAAACATTATCCAATATTGAGTTTATTCAGTTAGATAAACTCTTATTAAATGATTGTATAACGATGGTGGGAAGTGGATAGTTTGTGGAGAAATCATGACGTTGCGGTCAATTAACTTCCATTGATAATGTATCCTGTGAAGATGTTGTATGCTGAAATTATAGAATATCCTGTTCCTATATTGATTAAATATTCATATATGGAATGTTATCGTAATTTGTAAGTCTATGTTTAGTAGTCACAAATTATGTAAAAATGTAATTTCTTGAAACGAGTATATACAATTGAAAAATTTTCTATTTTAGAACAGTACCGATTGATGATATCATATAATTTATTCCGTAAAAAGACCATTATACTACAATGATTATGTTAACAATATTGTTATGTTATAAAAGATATAAGTATTTGCATTGATTACATTATTTACGCTCCGATAAATATTGAGTGTATTAAAAATGAAAGAAATCGTCCGTAGTACTATCGAGTTTCCTGGGTGATCGTGAAATGTTTTTTGTTTGATATTAATTTACACAAGACCTTTTATATACTTATTTGAGACTTTTATTTAGACCAAGACCAAATGAACAGTATGTGGATCGTTTGGTTATGAAGTGTATGTGGATCGTTTGGTTATGAACTGTAGTGAATTCCAATCACTGTGGCAGAAACACAACATTCAATATTCGTAGAATTAAACCACCAAAAACCTCTACCTTGTATGTCTTGCACTTATGACCACAAAATTTTGATGAAAGTATAATGATACGACTTACCGAACTGTACTATCTAAAGAGTATCTTTAGTTTCTACATATGGCTTGTTAATAACTGGTAACATGGAGTTTATTACCTAACACGTAATGCTCCATTGTTTAATTTGTATTAATAGTTAATCTTATTAAATTCTTAATCGTTTGGCGTTACAGAAGGGTGGACAGTGTCCACGTTATACACGTATATTCATATGAGGACGAGGACAATAGTTGCCCGATAAGATCTTGCTGAAGAACAATTGCGAGATTGAATTTTAAATTTTATTTTTATAGATAGATGTGTAATATGTTAAAACATACTAAAATAAACAACATACTTATATTAAGTTAAACCGTTTGCTTCGTTAGGTTCGCAGCAGCATGCACGGGCGGTGGTCGGCCGAGTGTGGCTCGAGTGACGGCGGCAGCGCGTAGACTGGCAGACAAACGACACTACGCAGAGACTCAGATTACGTCGCTTGCCCATAGACTTGAACGGGCTTACAAACAACTGTCTGCAGGTCCGCTAGCTAACATTTCATTTGATTTTTCGTCGTCATCTTCTCCAAAATCTTATATTTTCAGTACAATCAATTTAATTTTGAGAAAATTGCGTATTCTTATTTTAATGCTATGTGACATGTACGCATGTGCGTGCCGCCCTGTGTACCGACAGAGACGGCCCTCGACAGTTGATTCGTTGGTTTTATAAATGTGTGCGTGCGTCATTTTACTTATTAGTCTCCTAAAAAGAAGACAACAATTCCAACCGATGCAACAATACTCCGTTACACCTTTAATAACAAAATGCAGGTCTAGAGGAGCGTTCGGCGGTGCTGTCGCTGTCGGTGGTGTTCCACCACAAGGCGGAGGCGTACGCGTCGGCGGTGGGCGGGTGGGGCGCGCAGTGCGCGGTCGCGCTGCAGCTGGCCACGGGGCAGGGCGGCGCGCCGTGCAGCGACCCGCGCGCGCTCGAGCAGCACGCGCAGCGGCACCGCCAGCTGTACGAGCACATGTGTCAGGCGTACACCGAGGTATGATAGCTGCAGCGAACAGAACACTCGCGCACAATCGACCCGATAAAACTAAAAAAAAAAATAATCAAAAGTACACTTTGGACAGTTTATACAAAGATTAGTGGTTAAAGTTTTATAGTTTTTTTAATTAAACAAAGATCCCTTTGCTCGGTTAAACCTGTGTAATAGGTATCACTCGTCCGTCCATTTATTGACACATACAGATAACTTTTCCCACTTTTTATTATGTTATGTATGCATGGGGCAAGATAAAAAAAAAGAAGGAAGAAATAATGAAATAAACCGGCCAATGACTGCGTGTGTGTTTGATAGTGTATGAAAATGTATGTGTTATATATTTATAGATGACTCTGCGTTTTAATTTGTAATTCGCGTAGGATTAATATTTTCTCTGTGCAATGTTTGTAAGAAACAAGAAACTATTTGTAAGAAATTTTTAAGTGTTACAGCTATTGTGTAAGAAGTCTCCTCAGTTCTGCTAGCGTTAGAGACGGGGAATTATATTTTAAAATGATGATTAGTACTACTATGATACCGCGAGAGAGCTTTTTGTAGATGATAGTATCAGAATAATCTTCACATATAAATTACTAACTCATAATTTATATGCATTTGTTAGTTGGTGTACTAGTTAATTATTGTGTGAGCTTACATCTGATTGATTTAAATTGGTTAAAGTGGAATGACGATTGTTATATTGAAAATAATTAGTACTAGTTATAAATTTATTACTATTTAGAATTTATAAAAACTAACGACGGTAGACTCTTCATATATTTTAATTGTTAATAAATCTGGATTCATTGTGGTATGTATGTTGATAGCATTTACTCTAAATTTACATAAAAAAATATTTGATTTCATGATCTGACAACTTTTCAATGTCAAGGAATTAAAGTAAATTAAAAAAATAATTAAAAATGTTATAAACAAACATTCACTAAATGTAAATAAAAACCTCAAATTGCTTATGTAGTCAATGACATATCTACCAATATTTTATTATACAATTGTCATTTTGTTATATAATTTATATATAATTTTACATTATCCAGTGATATATGTATTAAGCTTACTCTTTTATTTCAGGTTCATTCAACAAGCAAAAAACTGTTGTACCAACTTGATCATTTAGTTCAAGTTTGCCATCAGACAGATCCTGCTGATATGGTAAATAGATTATTTTTAAGAAAAATTCAACAATAAATTAGATTATATAAGTATTTTTTTATATATCTCTTGGAGATACTGATGAAGGAAAATTAATTAAATACTATTTTTTTAAGAGTGTTTTCAATTTATTCAACAGAAGGATGGTTCAGTAAGTTCAGCGGTCAGCAGTGGAGGAGATCCAGCTGCTGACTACAGTTCCGGCGCTAATCATGTTCTCGCTGTCATACATCAGATTCTAGGGCATCATAGAGCACTGGAGGCTAGGTACCACCAGGCGAGACTGAAGCTGCACCAGCGTTTGGCTTTATTGCTGTACAAGGAAGATTGTAGACAAGTGAGTCTGAATAAATTTCATTTTATTCTTAATTTTTTCTATGTTACCTTTGTTCATATATTGAAGATGTACGCATATTCATTCTGTATATTTATTCAAACAGGTCCTGGACTGGCTTACCAATCACGGCGAGGTTTTCCTTCAGAAAAACACGGGCATCGGTAGAAATCTACATAAGGCGAGAGTTTATCAGAAATCTCATGAACACTTTGAAAATGTTGCGCAAGTAAGTTAAATCTCAATACTATTATGAAGCAAAGAAATATTATTTTACGAAAAACGTCATTAGGCTCTCATTAGATACACAGCTGTTCTTTTTAATCTTCCGTTACACAGTATCCTTTTCGTTCGAATTTCTATGTAAAGATTAAAAGTACATATGTATTCAACAGAACACGTACACAAACGCCGAGAAGCTTCTGTCAGCGGCGGAGGAGCTCGCGCGTTCCGGCGAGTGCGATCCAGAAGAAGTGTTGGGCGTGGCTCGCGAGCTGGAAGCGCACGTGGCGGCGTTCGCGGCGCGTGTTGATAGGCGTCGCCGCAGACTCGATCTTGCCGTGCTGCTGTATACGCACGAGAAAGAGGTTTGGAGAACTCTTCGTTTTTTTATTTTATTGAATGACTAAACAGGATAAATCTGTTTTAGAAATGACTAGAAAAAGAGAGTGTAGTTCTTTGCTCTGGTGACAATGCATATTCTAGTTATTTTCATAGATGTTGATGTAATTTAATATTCGTGGTAACTTTTTATGGTAGGGTAAACTACTCCGTTTATCGTATCGTACGTATCGCGTTCTGGCACCAATCTGTATGGCTTCCTTTTCTCTCAAGCACACGGTAGCGGTAGGCAGACTCCTCTTTCACTCCAACCCACGACGCTAGCCGACAGTATTGTCACATACAAGTGATCCCGATATGGGCACGCAAAATTGCCAGTCAGTCGGAGCGCTCTCGAAGGTCGCACTGCCGATGAACGAATGACAACTAACGCGACGTACACGGCCGGCAGCTGCTGCAGTGGCTGGAGACGCTGCGCGGCGGCGGCGGCGTGTGCCCCGCGGACGACAGCCCGGAGGCGGCGCGGCGCGCGCTCGAGCAGTGCGCGCAGCACCGCGCCGCCAGCCTCGACGCGTGCGCCGCCACAATCGCGCAGGGCGAGGCGCTGCTGCAGGACCTCAGGTATTTACAACTAGCTGCGCCCCGCGGTTTCGCCCGCGTAACTCCGTATCCCGTAGGAATGTCGCGATGAAAGTTGCCTATGTGTTATTCGAGTTGTCCAGCTATCTACGGACCAAGTTTCATTGCAATCGGTTCAGTAGTTTTTGCATAAAAGAATAACAAGCATACACAGCCTCACAAACTTTCGCATTTATAATATTAAGTAGGATAGTAGGATTATTGTATTAATGGTGTGTGATTACTACAACGTATGAAATAAAGTCGCTTTCTATGTCCCTATGTATGTTTAAATCTTTTAAATTACGCAACGGATTTTGATGGAGTTTTTTTTAGTGGATAGAGTGATTTATTTATGTCAGCTCAGGGCTCTGTGGGCTGATTATGTCTTCTATATTGGGCATCTTAACTTCGAGCAGCAAAAGACTCAAATGGAATTTCACACTTTTATTTAAACTCACAATTATAATTAAAATCACTAAATTTACAGAAATCACTTTACGTCACTTCCTATAACAAATTATAACTCAAACTTATGTCAGGACTCAAATAGACACATCCGCTCGGCACGAGATCAAATAATTGAAAGCTAGGTTAAAATAAATAACTAGGTGTTCCCCGCGTTTTTACCTACGTAGTACCTGATGCTATATAGCCTCTAGCTTTCCTCAAAAAAAAAGGTGTGTGTGCGATTCACACAAGATAGAAGTGAAACTTCAGTAAATCGACAAAAGAATAAATAAAATAGTATGTATATTTCTGTCTCATTCTTTGCCGGCTTCATTCTACACATTTTTGTATTTGTGTCTCTTACCTGTCGTTTTTCCGTTGCATCAGGTTTGAAATCACAACGATTCTAAAGAAGTTTCACTTCAATATGCTCATAGAATTTGGTTAAGAAGTTATCCATTACAAATTTAAGACAAAATAACGTGAGCCGGGACAGTTAGTACATGTATAAGTATATATAGCTAGTTATTTCTTATACATTAATAACTGTTTCCTTTTATACGCAACCAGCTGTTGCCCGCGGCTTCGCAAGCGTTAAAATTGGAAGTAAAACCCCTTTTCCAATACCTAGAAGATTTCCTGCTATCTTTGAAATGTCATTATAAAACCTCAAAAATAACACTGTTCCTCCATTACTTAATGGATTATTATACATTGAAACCTTCCTCTAGAATCACTTAATCTCTTATAAAAAACCCTGTCGAAATCTGTTGTGTAATTTAAAAGATCGAAGCATACAAACGGTAGAAAGCGACTTTGTTTTATACTATGTAGTGATTACTCGATCAGTCTTCTGAACTTTTCTAGACTTTTGACTGTTGTTAAATGTTTTTTAGACATCTTGTTTAAACGCTCGTACGTTAACCATTGTAACAAAAAGTCAATTAATTTGTGTATTTGAAAGCATATTTTTTGGTCCAAACAATTGAAAATCATATTATTGATGTTATATTGTAGTATCTGTTTGGATGTTCCACGCCTATTGAGCAGATTTTTTTTATATTTGTTGCATAGGTACACACATTGGGTTAAAAACTCACTAAAATGTAGTTTACATTGCTACTCCTAAGAGCTCTCAAGATCTTTCGCGGATAGCAACAAATGATTCACACTTTTTTTTTATTTTAAACCCGATTGAACTCGGCAGGAGATAGTGGCGAACGGTTAGGTTATAAATTAATTAACGGTGACAAATTAACTATACGCTACTTCAAAGTAAACAGTTGGGATTTTAATTACCAAAGTATTTTCGATATTATTTATTACTAGCGGTCCGCCCCGGCTTCATCTATGTAGGGATTGATTTGATGGCATAAAAAATTGAGTTTGATAAATATATAGCCTATAGAACTCAGTGATCGTCTGCATATATATCGGAGACAATTTTGAAATCTCTCCCGTAGTTACTTACTGTTATAGATAATTCGTTTTTTAGCGCGTTACATCAAACGAACAAACAAACGAACTCTTCAGCGTATAAGTATAGATTTACAGCTACCTAGGTGTCCATAATACGTTTATCTTATATTATGATATGAGAATGTTCAGTTTTATGTTACGTAAATGTCAGCAGTTCCCATTATAGTTTCGCTCTATTGAAGCAACGTATGCAAATCTCGGAATACTTATCAAATTACGTATTGACAGGCACGCGTTAGAGTGTAATGTTATTATATTTATCTACAGTTTCACAAACAAACATAAACGTTCTCATTTTAAATTATACAGCCACTATTTTGAATTAAATAGTCATGTTAGTTTGTTAAAGTAAAAAAATCATTCCTTACCTCTTTTTAATCAAAAGTTTCATTAATTTAAAAGATAATTATGAATTGTTGTAATGTCAAATGTAATATGTTACAAAATAGTTCAGCAGACATCAAACCTATAATAAGTTATATTAAAATGCAAACAATACTGTGTTGTCATTACCCACGGGACATTACACAATGGTATGCGACCCAATTTCTAAGTCTACATAGCAGATGCGCTACTCGGTTTTCACTGAAAATGTATCGGTACACGCGATCCTCGCTGTTCCAATATTTATTCACGCATTTCGAGAGTCATTGTTAAATTTGTATCTTTCCTCTACAATGTGATGTATTATACGATGTGTTTCGATATTGTTTTCGGTGTGTTCTTTTTTTCACACTGTTATCTAATTCCAAAACGTTTTGTATTCGGGTACCCCAATACGAATAGGCCGGTGATATTAGAAACTGGACCCTTGAACGCAGTCTGAATGCCATTGTTGCACAAAGTAATCAACTAAAGAACTACGGTCGCAGTTTTGCTAAGCATGTTGAATTTACACTTCGTATTACGTCCTGATTTCGTTTGTGGTCACCTATCTACTTAGTAAAAATACAGTCACATGCCATTAAAGGTAGAGGAACTCGTCACGTTCCGGCGCATACGCAGAGCCCACTCGAACGCGTAAAAAACTGGATGTTTCATTTCGAGTATTATCACTTAGATCTCTAACAGCTTCTTAGATCCCGGTGATTTGCTAGTGATTTCACTACCTGTCACACAGGGTTTAAATGAAGGAAATTGTAACTCAATAGATAGAGATAAATTATGAGGCTAATTAATTATGAGAAATTATCAGTATTAAGAAAAAAAAAGAAAAGACATTTTAAAGGCATGCCACATAGAATAATTACAAATAATATATAAGTTTTGAGTACAAGGGAAACTAAAAAAAAGTTAGTTTTAGTTCGTTTTGACATAAACATAATACACAAATTAATTTGTTTGTCATTTTATCGTTGTGAATGTAGTGATTGCTATTTTACACTTTGAAGTAGATCTCTCTAGAAAACATTAATGGAATTTGGAAAATTTTTGTTACTTATACATAATTTAATATTTACTTTTCCTTCTATGTGACCCTATTCATGTAATAACAACTTATAAACAAAATACTAAGTAGCAGAATGATTCAGGCCCGGGTGAATCGTTTACCGTAACAGGAAAAGTAGTTGTGGTAACGCTGGCGCCAGCCTCCTTAGGGATGACTGGGAACGTCTTTCCCTTTTATGTAGTAAAGCACGATTTGATTAGCTTATTTTTAGACCAGGTACTAGTTTCAACCGGTTATACTATTGTAACCAGTGTAATTATAAAACCGTTGAGCGTATTAAAACATGCCTTAGATTTTATGGAAACGATATATTTTACAAATTTGTATACCATTATTCGAACAATTAATGCATAGTTAATAATATAGAACACGTATTACGAATACTGCACAGTGAATTACGCAATGTAGCATTTAATACCTTAGTAATCCAGTCACGCTGTCTACGTACACATTAAGAATCTACAATGCTATGAAATACACCGCCGAAACGATACTTTCCTTTCTATTTGTCATGTAAAAACGTTATTATTGCGTGCGTGAATGAAACAATAAAATAACAGTTAAACGTATGAAGACGTTTTATTAGTTGCTACTTACTAATTGAATGATCGTCGTGTACATAATAAGTAGTTTATGTGTTTATGGCAGATTTTGGGTGGCAGATAAATAAGCAGTTATGGATTAGTATTTATAGTAAGTTCATAATTTTCGTAAAACGAGGCATACTGATTTAATTGGGGACCTCAGTCAAATATAGTTATATATTTTTTATTATTGTTTATTATGGTGAAATCCTTACATTACTTACATACTACACTTGTATTGTATATACTAGTTAATTCTGTAAACGGTGTCTTCTTAATAACACTCCAAAGTAAATATTTTAGTTCCATATACTAGGTTTGTGTTTGTTGGATCGCTACGTCGTACGCAATAGAAAAAGCTCTCATTTATAATTATAGTATTTGAAATAAGAACTTCAATTGTTTCGCCCTTCAACAAATCAAACGCTCTATTATATATCGTTCTATTAAAGGGGGTTCGCATAGTGCGCGATTTATTGTATTTACCGGCAATGGTATTTTGATTCTCGGCAAAGGCGAAGTTGTTATTAAAAACAGCCATGTGCGAGTTGGTTCACATTTTTTGTTTATTTACCACTAGCTGTAATCCGTGACGTCTCTCGTTTGGTACCCGGTTAAGAAGCAGCTTATGTGTTAATCCAGGCTATAATCTATCTCTGTGCCAAATTGAATATAGATACGATTAAGCTGTCCTAGCATGGGTAGCTCAGCGGTTTAAGGCGAATGATGACATTTTTTTTTTACATTGTGGATCATCCACAGGCTCGTTAAACGATCACATCCGATTGGTTAAATTATTGGTCACTTTGGATCCCAAAATAAAATACAAGTGTGCAGATAGTCATAATTTACTACTAGGAAATTTTGAACAAATTATTGCACAGTACCAAGGTCTAGATTGACATGTTTCTTGTCGCGTAGCTCTTTACTGAACTCAACACTGAGTTTGTTAATATATACAGTAGCTGCTAGCAACTGGTTGAGACACTTGAAAAGCAGCACTTAAGTACGTTTTGAAGCGCGGAGTCCATACAACGCTTCCCCTCGTTTCATATATCAACATAGTTGCGTCTGCCGACATAATATTATACTCTATTGAGTTTCTGTTATTATCTAATGAACAACGTTTATCACTGATCATGGTTACATATGTCAGACGTCGTGTATGTATCAATTAATAAATGTTGCTACCAATTTTACTCCTACAATTTGTCCAGTAATTTGTAACTGACCTTAAGAATAGTTTCCTTTCTAGAAATAAAATTAACAAATTGTTTTTCTCTATAAGTCAGTCAAAATGTAAATAATAAGTTTTTAAATGACAACAGATAATAAAAAATAGCAGTGCTGTCGGTGCAGCCGAAATTTAATAATAAACAAAAAGCTAGCTGGATTCAAAAGGCATTACCAGTTTTTGAGTGGTCGCTTTTCCACGAATGCGATTAATTTTCTTTCGTAAACGATTGTAAGATCGACGAGACGCCGGTCGTCGGCCAACGCACAGCGGGCCGTGTATCCCGCGCAGTCCGCTGCCGGGGAACAGCGCGGAGCGACGTCCACTCTGCGACTTGTGAACGCGCGTGGTTATCGGTTTCGCGCCTATACGACATTTCGAACGTACTACTTTTTGTCGTTTTAAATTAAACTGCGTGCCGTTGTCCGACTTAAATATTATATTACGTATGGTGATGTGCAAGACGATTTACTGAATTTTCCTCCATAAGTTGAATTTCTTCCGTCGTATGTCTTTGAACTTTGATTTTTTTTTTGTCAATGAATTAATATGACGCATTATTTTTTAGATTGATATGTTGTATAAATACCTATCTTAGGAGTAAATAACTACACACAAATATATATTATATTTTTATATAAATGTTTATTATAGTTAAATCATTCAATGTGTAAAAATATTGTGATTTAATTGCCTTACGGTTCAATAAGAGAGTTCACGCATGCATTAATATATATTTTTTTCTTTTTTATTTGAGTACTACAAATAAAATATTTATTGACAAAAGAAACTTCGACCTTCAATAGAGATTAGGGAAAGGACCCCTCTGATGATATACTACCGTAGGTATGATTGAATTTCCGCCGACTGGCACCCCAAAACATCAACACGTAATTATAACGAGGGTCTTTTAGTATAATGCGATACGTTTCTATCGAAACCCACAAATTACTGATGCGTCTCAGTGTATACTTATTTATACACCATTTTAAAAACTACACAAAATTAATACAGGGGTTATTTATATGTACTATACAATATTATAGAAGTAAAGTTTCTGACTATGCATGTTTGTAGGAGCTAAACTGATCTAAATCGCGCATCATAATTCTTTTAGTAACTGTCAACTATATATGTATAGCTGTTCAGGAGTGATATTTTTTGTATCTCAGTCAACCCGAATGAAGCCAGTGCGAAAGGCAAATAGTAGGTTTAACACATAGATTTTTAAAACAAATAATTTTGTACCACATTAAAAAGGTACAACAACGAATAAATTTCTCAAATGTTCAAAATATTGTACTCCAACATTGGCCAACTGTCTGTTATTAGTCTGCGATATCGTTTTTATTGAACCCCTCCTGGCTAGTCTTGGTCAATATTTGCGAAAGTCTGTTCTTGCTACATTGCTCTCCCCCGGGAGGCTTATTGTTAGTATATGAAGCTGGCTCGGTGTTTCATTCTTTGGTTTTTTTTTTTAAATATTCAGACAATTTTCCTATACCTTATGAACAATAGCCGTCCCATACAAATATCGAACTGAAATAAGAAATATTGGAATGGGACCAACGTTTCAACATGAGTAATGTACAGTTCTATTCAAAACGGACGAGGCCTCTATGTAAAGGTGCATAGAACATGTCTGTTGAACAGATCGATTCTTCCTCCAGACTGATCTTTTCAAAGAAAGCTCGCGTCCTCTTAAAGTAATTAAAGGTTGACTTGCTCATAGAAATATATGGTTTTATTTTTGTTTGAGGAAGTTTTATAGGTGTACATGTACACGTATACGGCTAACTTCGGGCAGCTATTATATCGGGTCTACTTGCACAGTTGCCGGGAAGTTGACAACAATGGCTGATGGGTCGCGACTGATTTAAATTGTCTCACAATCGTTGTTTCCGGCTCGCTCCTACGGCTAAGGACAGACGCATTCGGCGGGACTTCGCCGCGTCTCCCTCCGCCCCGTGGGACCCTAATACTCCCACACCACCCGCAATTGTTCTGCTGTTCATAAACAGCTTTACACGGAAAATTGGAAAGAGTATTAAGAAGATATCGATAAGAAAATTATCAAAATAAAATTCTTCGATATAATCAGTCTAGTGTGACCTTTGTATTCTTGAATAGCGGATCGCTGTGAAATCCGAACTCTCTCACGGCTACTTCGTTTCGGTTTTATAATAATTGTATTGCCCACAGATTAAGCCAATACTTACATAATTCTCTGGCTTCTTCACGCTATTTCTCAAAATCGTCTCGTATTTAATTTGTTGCAAAATCTCTAAACGAATATATAAAACGCAAGTGTACGCCGTGTTAATGTCTCTACAGCATTTAAATTTATTTTAACATACTTAGATTTTTTAAACAAGGCTTTAGTATATAATTTTAAATGTTATATTCGGTTTGACGGCAATCATGCAATTAATAATTGCATAGTACCTGCATGTGCTGTACCTACTTAGCTTCCTAAGTGAAGAGTACTCGGTTCTCCGCCAACCCTGCATAATTTAACATTTTAAAGCGACCCTATGCGCTCTCTTCAACTTTTAATAACGTCACTTAACTCTTTCCTATATTGAACCTGTCTCTGAACTCGACATCGCTCGGCAATATTAAATTCTTCAAACTTAGTTCCCAATAAAAAAGTTTTATCGGGTATCAGCTCTTCCAGTTTTTTTTACTAGATATGAAGGTATGTCATCTATAATATATATTTTGTATTTATTTAATGTTTTCGTATTATTAATAAGTAGCATTTAGTGAAATCAATCCAAACGCTAATGTAAGTACTACAACTATGTGGCGTGTCTCTTTCTTACGTGTTCCTTCTTTTCAACAGTTGCAATAAATAATATTTTATTCACTATTAATAGTATGCTTACATGTAATGATTAATCGTGCATGTTGTTTAACGTGAATATGTTTGAAAAAAGTACGATGTTCTAGGAATTATTTGCAACGATTTATAAATGATTGTAATAAGATTCTAATTTGGTTGCATTTGACGAAAAATGAGAACTCGACGTACAATAACTGGAGACTATTAATATTCTTAGCTTTCGATGAAAATGTTTATACTAATAATCTAATGCTTATACGAGGTTATACTAACTAGTTATTTAAATTCATATACTAAATAAAGATAATCATTACCTAAATTAAAATTATTAAACTTCAATGCAAGATGTATGTCATTCGATTGAATTTTATTAAGAGCGAAATAATGTATTTATTTTGTAAAATACAGTATTATAATTCTTTTGCAACCGCATTATAGCGATTAGAGTTGTGGTCTTCATAGAAAGTAATCGGATGAGCTGCGCACACTACGCACGCTTTATAAATAATAATTGTTGACTTTATGCATTTTTAAATAAATGGATTATGTATCATCGAATTGTTTTAAACTGATTGGAATCTGCTTTTGTAAAGGACACAAAGAGAAGAAATGATGGCCACATTAAATTTATTTTTCTAAACTCGTAGGCACTAGTGAGAGTGTTCTTGGAATCGAGTTTCTGCAAAACTTCTAGTACAAATAATTTATATGGTATCAGCCTTCAGAACTTGTTTTTTAAAATATAATGAATACTTATGTCTAAACAAACCTGCTTATTTAATTGCCAGTTTTATTCCCTAAATTGATTTTTGGCGTTCGTATTGTTGCAATATCTCGTGTCCTTGCGCTGACGTAACAGACAATGTAAGTTTGTAGAATCGGAATGTATGTATTGAAAAAGTTGTTCGACGTGGTGTCAGCACGCACAATGCTGACGCCGGTCCAGTGTCTCCGTTATCATAACATGAACATATTTTGCCCTTTTAAACAGACTTCAATATAATAACATATTCTACCTACTTAAAATTAAGCAGTGTTATTGGCATTTTTTATAAATTCTTTCGATATTGATTCACTTTACGTTTGATGGCAATTTATATACAATGTCAAATCAATACAATGTTGTGTTGAATTGTTAACAGTTTTAATGTTTGTATTCAATGTTTGCTTTCGCGATAGAATTACTTTCTCTGTTGGTTCGTGCCCTGTTCGTTGCGAATTTATCTATGCACATTATGACCCTTCCCCGGCAGACGCTTTCTATGTTGTATGTACAAAAAGAACAAAACAATTCATCGTTTTCTTCTTTTTTTACTTTCATTTGAAATGTGTTTTAATATGTTCTCGTAAATTTTAATATTTCATTTATTTGCGTATCAAGTATAAAAAAATTTGCCAATAATTGTT
Organism: Zerene cesonia; assembly: GCF_012273895.1. NCBI lineage: Eukaryota > Metazoa > Arthropoda > Insecta > Lepidoptera > Pieridae > Zerene > Zerene cesonia. The sequence continues at coordinate 5,531,672 of NC_052122.1, read as the reverse complement.
ATAAAATACATCTAAGAATGATGATTGCCTTTTTTAAGGTTTTTAATAAAGGCCGTATATTAAGGCGTGATTCTTCCATTTACTTAATTAGGAATTTGTTCATACATTTTAATAATATAAATATCACTAGATCTTGCTGATGTTGGTATTTTCAATCATGTATATACGTGTATTTCGTAAGCCAGAGTGTGAATGTAGAAGGCGCCGCAAGTCCTTCATAAAAACGGTTATAAATTGAATAAATTTTAACGTACCATAAACTATCACTGAGCCCTAATTGTTTTAGTATCCCTTCCTCGACGATTGGTGTGTGTGCTACGAACTGAATATTTACGAGTCAAATACTCATAAAGTTTAACGCACTGTATATACTTTTAATGTAGGGAACATTACATGCATCCGACAGAGCTTTAAAAGGCGATAGGAGCGTCATTGACGATACGTAAACGTCTTTATTTATCGCTTATCATGTGCTAGCAATTCAGTACTGTCCATATCCTTCACTTAATTCTAATTCCTTATCGTTACTTTAAGTTTATGCATGAATATATATTTACATCATTCAATGATCTGCGAGTTTATACGTCTCCTCACCGTATAAATGTTGTAGTCTAATATTGAATAAGTATATACTCATGGCGACGCAGAGACGAAGCGTTTCATCTTGACACTGGATACTTTGTGTGTTATCTAGGGATTCTTCTGGTTTGTCTACTGAACAACGACCCTCTGTGTCGTCGAGTGTTACAACTGCGCCTAGTATGCAAGCATGCGACTGCATACATTTGAGTTTCGTTTTATTTTTATGCGATGTGTTTTTCTACTTAAACTGATTTTCCCAAAAACGAAATTGATTTTTTGTTTTAACTGGACTGTTTTTTTTTATATTATTGTGTTACTCGATTCGATCCAATTGACATGATTGTTTTTATATTAGGACGTCGGTGTGAACTTTTTTTTTTGTAGAAAACCTTTATTAATATTTGCCTAACATCCAAAGAAGCGAATAACTAAAATTATTATGTTTTTCTTATCTATATTTTCGGACAATACTTTACTCTCCTTTTTATGGTGTTTTTAACTTTCATAATAAATGACCCCTGTACTTAATTTTTGAATTCGCGTGTCCTTCAAACGAGAAAGGTATTTCAAGTGGCACTTGCTTAGAGCCTATGAAAGCCCTTATACTCTAACTAAGCACTCCCTACAGGCTCATCTCATCATCACTTTGATGACAGTAAAGTCACGGTGGATCTTTTAACGCGATAAATACATGAGTTCTTTGTTCGCTACCGATTTCAGACACTTTAGGAATATCAATACAGTTCCTAGTATTTGTGAGTGTGAAGTTGGCCGCGCCGTTCTCAGGTTCCAATGGATATCTTTGGTTCCGATTGGTCGCCGACGCGTGAGGAATGCCGCGCTCTGGCGACAGTAGAAAACGTCCTCACGGAATATTCATCTAACACGAAACATCACTACAGTATCGCACCATCGCGGTTATTTATTATAACATATGGGGATGCTCTCACAAAGCTTTCATTTTTCAACATATACCTTTAAAACCACCTCATTTTAATTTTGTATCCAATTAATTAATTTAAAATTCAGCGTGATGCAGAGGCATGATATAAGAATACCCTTAAAACTATCCCAATCTTTAAAATATTATCCCAGATTTTACTTCATAATACAGATATATGATCTGTTTTATACCTAAACAAATATGTTAATGTAATAGATACAGAGCGCGATTTCACCGAAATTATACCGTTATTTAAATATACTTTACCGTTAATATGTATTACGTAAAAATTTATAACGCCACTTTTATTCACCCTAAAAAATGAAATCCCGAACAATAGAAGGATATTGCAGATTTATCAAGCCTGTGGATGTAGGGCATTGCTGGCAAAGCGGCTTAGAGTCATACAATACAATTCTCATTTCACTTTTCACTTATTTCATAGAAAAAATTTTCAATAACATATTCTATTGCAAAAACATCGTAATAGATGTACGTCGGCTGCGTAGGTAAATATGATGTATACTATCCGAGTAAAACATAACAATTTATAGACCGTAGTATAATATTCCATATGCCATTTATATAAAGCATTAAGACGATATGTTTTCTCTTCAAAATTATACTCGCATACCTACTGCGAAAGTGACGTAATTTATTTATCAATAAAATCGAAACTCCAAACAATCGAGTCTGTTTTGAATGATAAAGAATAATAAATGGCAACGATGCAAGCGCAGACCACTGACTGGTCGCTCGGAAGTGGCCTGGCGTAAGAGATTCGCTAACCAACCGTAACATAACAGTAGGCGCTGAGAATTGTAGGTCACTGTCGGTCTTATAATTATAATCACCATACGTATGTAATTGTTTTTAAACTTTGAACGTGCTCGTGATATTTTTATATCTCAGTGTTAAGTTTATGCGACTAACGAGAGGTTTTTGTAAATTAACGCGATTAAAACAGACGGTGAAATGAACATTTTAGTGTAAAAAATGCTCAAATATCACCGGCGTTCCCACAGGCACAAGTCACCTGTGCGATGTTTAAGATGGAGGTTCGTATACGTTGTATAATGAGTCTTTGCTAAGAGAAGAGCTGCATTTTTTGCTGAATCCAGGGCAATAGTAAAAAAACATGTGCCTGGAAGATTGGAGCAATTTAATTATGTTTTTATTTAGCGCAGCTTTTAAAAACATTCTATTTATTCCATTAAAGATCATCAGGGGATTCGGATACAGCGAGCACGTCAGCTGTGGAAACTACCCTGGAGCGTTTGCGGGGAACTCGGAGTGCCCTCGAGGAACTGTGGTCAGATCGCGAGAGGCGTCTTGAACTCACTCTACAATTGAGACATTTCGAGAGGGATGCACTAGAGGTAAGACACCCATTATATACGCAGTGAATTGTCATCTGTACTGATTTTAGATCGCTATTTCTTAAACTTGTCGCCAAGCATAATAATATTTTGATATAGGCCTTTAGTTTCGCCTTAAACATAGATATAATTGTGAGTACATGCTTAATAAATGTTGTATCTTGTCGTGTGTGTTACTCGCTTATTATTAAGTCATCACTTAACAATATCAGATTTACTTTAATGGAACACTGATTTTTCTGCTTTTCATGAATAGTACAATAGAGGAATGGAAATTCATTGGATCACATGGCATTGATAAGGCAGAATTTTGTTCCATTGTAAGGAAAATAATACAATATAAATGAATTCTTTGGTTTATTATTCATAGATATGATTTTTATTTATAACTAGCTTTTGCCCGCAGCTTCTCACGTGTTAATTCGGAGTAGTTTAATAGATGTTATTATAATAAAAAAAGCAGTGGTGGCTCAGTGGTGAGAACCTCGGACTTCAAAATCGATAAGTCGGGGTTTGAGACCGGGCGAGCGTGCTGGAAATAAATTGATTTTTCAATTTATCTGCGCATGTAGATAACATCACCACTGCTAAAACATGTGATATCTGCCAACCCGCACTTGGCCAGCGTGGTGGATTATGGCCTGAACACTCATCGGAGGCATGTGTCCCAGCAGTGGAAACATATAAGGGCTGATGATGATGATACATATAAACCATCCTCTTGAATCACTCTATGTATTAAAAAAAAAAAAACATCAAAATCCGTTACGTAGTTTCAAAGATTTAAGCATACATAGGGACATAGGTAGGGACAGAGAAAGTGACTGTTTTATAATATGTAGTGATGACAAGTGGATTGTTGGTCAAACTTTATATTATTATCAATAAAATAATATAATATCGTTTGAATAACAGCGAAAATAGGTAGCCTTCATGACCTTCAACTAAGGAAACGGGAAAATCGTGCCAGGCAAAAACATGACTTGTCTAAAAGTGTAGTTATAATTATATGAATATCATTAACTTTGTTAGCGAACGGGTTTCTTGCACTGTCGAGTACTAAATTGCATCCAAGTGCATATAATTACGCTTGTCTAAAGCCTAAATGTATAACTTCTCATATTTTCTAGGCCTATTCAAGGTGGTTGGCTTATTATATTTACAAATATAAATGCAAATAAATTAAATGTTGAATGATATTGTTTTTGTTAGGACGATTCATTCTTTTCATTCATTGAATTATACAAAATGAATCATACCTCCCTTATACCGGGAAAAATAGAGTCATTTTGTTTGAAATATATATTTTATTTGTCAATGTAAAAAAGTGCTTGCACTTTTTACATGCAATTGCTCAATCAGGGTTCATCTTCAAAAACAAGCAATCTTAAAAGTAACTGTATATCTTTATTTATTTATCTTACACATCAGGTGTCGTCTCGGCTTGAGTTATGGGGCGACGAGTTGCAACGCAGTGAGCCTCCTCGCGACCCGCAACAGGCGGAACAAGCTCTCGCTGCTCACAACGAGAGCGTGGCTAGGATGCAACATGCTACCTTTCAGGTCACTTGTGTATCTTTGACTTAGCTATTACTATTGCTTCCCATTTTATGTTAAGTGTGAGCTATGGAATATGGAAGAACTATAAAATTCAATGATATATTTCATAACGTCTTCAGCTCAAATTATTTAGAATAGGAACAAAATGGGCCTATGAAGATGTAATTAAAAAAAAAAGTCCAATCCAAACATCGAATTCCGAAGTAACTCTAATTGTAAAGGCAAAATAAAATATAATAGTTTAAAAAAACTATAAAACACGCTTTAACAAAAATCATATTTTGCAAATTGAAAACTGGAATAATTTTATCAAATTAGTGTATTGTCATCGGTCCTCAATAAATCTACAAAGTTTGAACGAAATCTGGCCGTTTAAAGTGGGTCAAAATCGCGCCCAAAGAAGTCAGTTACAAACAAACAAACAAACATACAAACAAACAAACAAACAAACATACAGGTGAAGTTAATAAAAGCGTGTTAATAAAGGGGTTTGGTTAGACCATTAAAAAACACGTGATTTATAATGTAATTAATCCCTGTACGCACGCACAGGTAGTTCAACAAGGCCAAGAGTTGGCTGCGGCGATCGCAGAAGCATCAGACGTGATGGCGTCTAGCTCCGACAGTTCCGAGGGCGCCCCACTCGATGCCCAGGCTCGCGTGCAGCTGCTGCTGGAGTTTCTGCATGACAGGCAGCTGGACCTGGAGGAGCTCGCTGAAGAGAGACGGGCAAGATTTGAGCAATGCGTTCAACTGGGTAAGCGTCATTAATGTGATTTCCAATGTGCTTCATTGGTAATATTTCATAAATTACAATATCAAGATTAAAATTTAAAATGTAGCACGAATAAATGAGAATTGTATGCAAAAATATTTCACATTCGTGTTCGATCATTTATCGTATGATTATATGGTTAAGGATAGTGATATAAGTTGAAATTAAAAACATAAATATAAATGTTGGTTATTAATTGTATTTTTTTGCTGAAGGACAATTTCAAAAAGACGCAGCTCAAGTTGTGAGCTGGATACGCAACGGCGAAGCGATGTTGGCTGCGTCCTTCTCCATACCGGGGACATTGTCTGAAGCTGAGCAATTGAAACGCGAACACGATCAATTCCAAGTCGCCGTTGAGAAAACCCACGCTAGCGCTGTGCAAGTCAAATACAGGGCGGACGCTCTACGTGCTGCTAATCATTATGACCCGCATACTATAAGGTAAATAAAACAGAACCCATAAAATATTGTTCATGCATTTATTAAAATGCGTATGATAGTAGTAAAAATTTACATTCCAGTTAATTTTTAGCTCTTTATATAACAGCGCCCTTGATTTAAATGCTTATGAAAGTTTTGTTATAGCATACGAATATAAAATTTTCAGAGAGATCTCTGAAGAGGTGACGGAGCGATGGCAGCGACTGGTCACGTGCGCTGAAGAGCGTCACAAGCTCGTCACTGCATCTCTCAACTTCTACAAGACGGCGGAACAAGTCTGCTCCGTGCTCGACTCGCTTGAGCGGGAATACAGAAGGGATGAAGATTGGTGTGGTTCTGGTGCTGCTATATCCACCCCTACACCCAATTGCGATGATACGCAGACACTGCAACAGAACTTGGACAAAGCGGCTCAGGTAACGGTTTCATACAATACGAGAACTAAAATTGTAAAAAAACTTATCTTCTATCTTATCAATGTAATGCAATTCGCAATATGAAGTTATCCCACCTTCACAATTCGTTTGTGAAGTTAGGACTTTACTACATATGTAACGTAATGCGACACAGCCTTTTAAGTATTCCAAATTTATTTTAATTAATATAATTGTGTGTGTCATAAATATAATTCTTATCCTATTCTATCATGTAAGATGCGTTGGTGGTTCAATATAAAATAACTACAACATGTGACAAGACACTTCCATGTGCACAGGTGGCCGCACTCATCGTCAAGCATGGCGAGCAGAAGGAGGCGTTCCTCAAAGCGTGCACGCTCGCCCGCCGCACTGCTGAGACGTTCCTCAAGTACGCGGCGAGGTCCGCACAGGTGCACGGGCAAACTGCCGCGGCAAGCAAGGCGCATCATGAACAAACACGCGCCATACTTGACACTCTGCTTGCGCAAGAGAATAAGGTGTGTTTAGCCGTCGCTCAAGCGTTCTTTAAAGCTTATAGCACTTTCGAGACGATAAATATTGATTCGTTTAAAAATTGTTTAAGTATGTTTAATTTAATATAAATAATGTATAAATGTAATGCAATGGAAATGTTTCTTTAACACAGTGTCATACTATGTGTCTTACAAGTCCAATTACAGTTGTAGTTGGATTAGTAAGATTTCGTTTCAATGTGTTTTATACTGCCTCGTCATTTATAAGTCGTTGTTTAATAAAACAGTTAGTAAGACCTACCTTAGTCGGAACACTCTGGGGTTTTAGTCGGTAGGAATATTCTTATTTATAACTCATTGGTTATGTTATAACATAACCCATAGCTCGTTCCCCGGGGCCTAAGGTTTATATGCAATATTTTCCCACAATGAAAAAAGTGGTACAACGTATTAATATTAATGCCGAAAATAATTATGTTACTAAACCACACGGTACGTCTACTACTATACTATTTATGATAGGAGTTCCAAAGATTAAATTCGAGCTATGAATGCCGCAATTTGTATTGAGGTGAATTGGTAATGGTGGCCGTTACCGACTGTAAGTGTTCTTGCACCACTCAACATCCGCCGTACTTTAAATGAAAGAGGAATATATTATTTGTAGTTTGCTTTCTGCTGAAAAAGTCTAAGATTTATCTTTTCATAATTGAACTTTTGTGTTATGCACTTTGCATATTTTGGGGACAATAAAGGGAAAAAAGATGTTTTAAGTGTCATGCTGATATTTTTACAATTTTGCAGCTGAATTGTACAAAACAATTTAATCATTACACTATTTGTGGTATATTGTAGTGATAAATGCTCGCCTGAGCTAGACCGCTAGACTGCCTGGCTCCGTTCTAATGCAATTAATTCTATTTTTATCATTATCGTGTCGAACTAATTGTTTTCCGGGTACATGTAAAACGACTCTTATATTGTTTGAGTTTAAAGCGGTGCTGTAAACAAACAAATAACTATGGAATCCGAACGTGAACGGACGCGGCTAAATTTATCATCCTTCCGATGATGTTATGTTTTGATTTTTATACTGTTCGAGTGACATACAATTACATGTTTGGAAATAAATCTGTATAGCATATATAATCGCGTGTCATTGTCAGTGTCATTGCTGTTACGGTTCGCCATACAATAAAGCTTTTGTTATTTTGCGATGCTATCAGTTAGGCCTCGTGCAGGCAGATAATGGTCGGCGCTCAAGCATTCGTGTCGCGTTAAATGTTGAGGACTTTTGTTATGATTTTAATACAACCGGTAATTTAGTTTTTCATTATTACATATACAGTTTTGTTGTTGCGATATCGTGAGTCGAGTAAGATAACAATGTCGGGCTCCGATCGCAGGTCCTGGAGCACTGGACGGTGCGCAAGAAGCGCCTCGAGCAGTGCCAGCAGTTCGCGCTGTTTGAGCGATCGGCGCGCGCGGCCGTGGAATGGATCCGCGAGACGCAGGAGCGGTGCGGCGCGGCGGCCGCGGCGGCGGCGGCGGGCGTGGCGCGCGAGAGCCGCGAGCGCGTGCGCCTGCTGGCGCAGCTCGCGGACGGCCTCGTGGAGAAGGGACACCCGCACGCGGTGCAGATCAAGGAATGGGTGGCCGCTGTCGATGCTAGGTGCGTACTCGAATCGTTTGTACGTCACCAATTGTGCAGATGTTTTGGTATACGTGTCAAGTGTGTTTTGCTGTTTTGTTTTGTACCCAAGCTAGTCTTGTGTATATTTTTAATCATCACACTATATATATTCTTATATTGTTGTCGTACAACTATTTCGAGAGAAACGTATTTTTTATTTTTTTATCTAACGAAGCTCTTCGTTAAATTTCTTGTCAACAAATAATATATTAATACTTTAACATTTGTTTTGTTTAGATATGCCGAGTTTAGCGGTTCCATGGAAGGTGGTGAAGCAGAGGCTGAGAGCGATTCCGGTGTGGCACCATCGCTCGCGTCCACACAGTCAGAGAGTGAAGTGCGAGTGGAGCCGCAGCCACCGGCCGCGGGAGATGAGAAGAGACGCAGCGCTAGAAGGAAGGAGTGAGTGTTCATGTTTTATCACTTAAATTCATTTGACTGAGAAAATAAAATTGGATTACTGACAGTAAATATAAATTTAAGAGATTAAGCTGTTAATTTTATTTCGTACAATATGTGTGCAATTCGGAAAGTGGTGCCTTTTTTCGGGCGGCCATCGAACAGAACTTGTTTTATTAATATGAAATAGTTTAATAACTAATAAATCAACTATACTGTGACATGTGAACCTCTAAACAAAGTCTGAACTGAGTTAAGAGCTTTAGAAAACACGACAGTTAGTTCCACCTACAGAATTATATAATTTTGTCATTTGAACAGATTTATCATGGCTGAGCTGCTGCAAACCGAGCGAGCTTATGTCAAAGATCTGGAAACCTGTATCACTGGATACTTGCGCGAGATGCGCACCGATCCCGCTTCAGTACCACCAGCGCTGCAGGGCAAGGTAAGGAATTTATAACTTTTGAGATCGTTTACGTCATAATTCAGTCCGTCTGTCAGTCAGATGACATGGTGATGCAGAATACATTGTAATTAACTTTATTGTTTTTTTTTTATAAATGTTACAAATCATTCATGTCTAAAATAGACTAATCGAGTTATATTTTCATCTCGCACTCGCCAGGAGGAGCTGATATTCGGCAACATAGAGGAGATCCATCGTTTCCACGAGCGCATATTCCTGCGCGAGCTGGACAAGTACGAGGCGTGGCCGGAGGACGTGGGGCACTGCTTCGTGACGTGGGCGCGCCAGTTTGACATGTACGTGTCGTACTGCCGCAACAAGCCGGACAGCAACGCGGCCGTCGTGCAGCACGCGGGCGATTACTTCGAGAGGTACACCTGCGGGATTTATGTGTATATGTGATTTTGTTACTGAAAACATTTAAATGTTTTAATTTTCTGATCTTGGCGAAAAAAGAAATGTACTTTGTTACCAAGGATAAAGCACATTAATTAAAAAAAAATTAGCTCGCAATAAATTCAGATATCGCTTTATCAGAAACTGTTCAATCTGCATCTAGCAATACTGTTGAAACGACGCTTTATAGGCATGTTTGAAATTAAACTTGTAGCTTTATTTAATGGAAGGTTTTAATATCTGACTGCTTAGGGTGTACTTTTCTAATAAACGATCATACAATGTATGTACAACAGCTTTGTGTGGTGACGGCAGAATAGAATACACCACCCCGTCTCTTTCCCGCGGGTGTCTTACATGACGACTAAGGGAATTAGAAATTTATGCTTCATCGGGCCTCACGAATCTGTCTGACCAGAGTGGGGAATGTACGTTAAAACGTTCGATTGCTTCTGGCAGACCAGAGCGGGTCTTGCACCAGCAGTGGAGATAATATAAGACCTGATGATGATGATAAAAGTTAACTTGTACCTAATCGGATCACAACTTAATATTATTTTTAAAAAGGACTTAAATAAGAAAAAAATATAAATACTTCTTCATCCATTACACAATATTTAAATATTTGTCATAACACACTTACAACACACAATTACAATGTATTATAATATTATATTTTTCGTTAAATAAAAAAAGGCTTGCAGTATGTCTAAAATTTTATATAAGCAGGTGTATGTAAGCTTAGTAAGTACAAAATAACAATTAAATGGCATTAGTAAGTAGTGGACAGGAAATGTCTTAACAAGTACAGCCTCCAAAAGTCCCACAAGATCAACCGAAATTTATCAAACATCTAAGAACATTTGCACATAAGTCGTTTAACACAAATTAAAAAAAGCAACATTGGAATCGCTTCATCCGTTCTGGAGATATGATGCCATAAACAGACAGTCACACACGCACAGCCTAACTCGTCAAATTTATAACACCCTTCGTTTTACGCCGGGGCTTAAAAAAGTGGTGGCTCAGTGGTGACGAGACTAAAATCGAAAAGTCGGGGGTTCGAGACGAGTCGAACATGCTAGAAATAAATTGAACTTTAAATTTATCTAACACATTAACCACATCACCACTCATCGGTACGGTATAGAACGATGGTTTACCTAACCATCGGCATGTTTAGAATTAAAAGTTCGATGATATATTCACCAACCGGCACTTGGCTAGATAATATGGCCTGAACCGCCATGGGAGACCTATTATCTAATATCTAAATATCTAGTGATAATAATAATTATATTGTATGTCTTAATACGCTTTTAAACGTAGCATTCGTTTAATAATTGGCTTGTGTCAGGTTTAATTTAGTTTTAGGTGTTGATAACTTTTATAGGAAATTGCTTTACATGCCATCTATCGAACGTCAGACGATGTTTGTCGTGAAAAGACATAGCTGAGCTTAAATGATATTTTCGGTGTTTGTCACAAGATGGCACTATTTTTGTAAATTTGTTTGTTATTCGGTGCCCTAATGTAAACAATTAACATTTTAAAAGGTACCGTTTAGGCAATTTAACGTAGATGTTAGTTTGAGTAATACACGCTTAAGTCGACTCAAGATTATGATAGTTTCTTGATTTTCTTATATTTGTTATAGAGTGCAACGTCGAAAGAAGTTAGAGCATCCCCTGGCGGCATATCTCATCAAGCCGGTGCAGAGAATTACCAAATATCAACTGCTCCTGAAAGACTTACAAGCTTGCTGTGCTGAAGGCCAAGGAGAAATCAAGGTAATTTAACTATTTTGCCATTAAAATGTTACAACGGGCGAGTATTTTATTTACAGGGCAGCAACTAGCATAACTATGACACTCAGATAAAGATGAATTCCTCTCTATTGTGTACTTATAATGTACCAAGAATCGCGTCTCTTATCTTTTAAAGACGCGTCAATTATGATCAGTGATAAGATAAATCCGCGAGAGTCCAGCATACCTGTTACTTGTGCTGATATATTCTAATAATTTACGCTATAAACGACAAGTTGTACTGTGTTAAGTTTACTTAGATCGAAGCTTGTTGTTCATTCTCTCGGCGTAGTGTTGGTCGCTGCGGATTATTTGAAACTATTTAAGGCGTAAGTGAAATTAATAAGGCACGCTGTTTCCCATCTAGTCAATTTTCGGAAAAACATCGTCGTAAAAGAGTACCTAATAATTTGAAAGTAGGATAAACTCATAATCTACATACTAATATTTCGTTTATCAGAGTTGCTAACGACCCTTTGTATTCTGTGATGGCGTAAACCCATTACGCCTATCTGCTTGAGATGTTTGTATTTCATTTCCAGTTTAATACGACAAACATTGGATACATTTAAGAATACACATTAAGTAGTTCGTTGCAATTAACCGTAGTTTTATACCAATTTCCTTATGATTCATTGCGAACTTACACAACAATCGGGAACTCGATGTCGAGTGGTTTATTCCACACGTAGTTCGTACATAAAATTTAATCCTTAATACCAATGGAATGGTTCTCATAAGTGTAGATAGTGTCTTACAGATAATGTTAAAATATTTAAACAGTCATCGGCTAAATCGGATTGGACCTGCACGTAAAAATGTTGTATGTATTATTTATTTATAAATTGTGTCACTCAGTCTTAAAATTTATATGCTTTCATAAATATTATATTTTAAACTAGCTTTTGCCCGCGGCTTCGCACGCGTTAAATTTGGGGTAGACGTTATCTATACTGATATTATAAAGCTGAAGAGTTTGTATTAGTGTTCCGATTTGAAAAGTTATTTCAGTGTTAGTTAGCCCATTTATTGAGGAAGGCTATAGGTTATATATATATACCACGTGCGAAGCCGGGGCGGACCGCTAGTCATACATATAAACCTTCCTCTTGATCACTCTGTCTATTAAAAAAATCCCCATCAAAATTTGTCGCGTAGTTTTAAAGATTTAAGCATACATAGGGACATAGGGACAGAGAAAGCGACTTTGTTTTATATTACATAGTGAATACACATAGATAAGTAGCATTCTGTTAGTTTTGTATCTTGCAATCATAAAAAATATATATGACCAGATAATAAACTAATGATATAATAGTGGAAATAATAATATATATATATAATAAACTAATGATATAATAGTGGAAATAATAAGATATAAGAAATTGCAGTCTGAATGATCCTAATCACTAAATGGATCTACTTAAGGTTAATTTTCGTGGGATTGGGAACCCTTCGAAGAATAATAACCCACCTTAATCTCATATTTTACGTCAATAAATTATTATGCACTTTGAAATGTGGTTTACAATATTCAGAGTGGTTTTCCTGATGAAGGATTCAGTCGAATAACTAATGATCACGTTATGATATTTAAATAACAAAAACAATCAACATACCTTCACGCTCCTTTTTGTAGACTTATCTATTAAATTTTTTAATTTAAATAGTCATATAAGTAGGTTTACTTTTACAATTATACACAAACAATTTTATGAAGACTTCCGCACGTTTTGTATTCCGGAACTGTAAATGCAAATTGTTGGTTTTCATTCATCCCAAATCATTATATTATGCCGAAAAATATTGACATACACAGTTTAGGTTCAATGAAAATGGGTTTTCAATTACATCGTTGTATTAATTCAAATAATAAGAAATATCAATGGAGTATTTTCTTGTCTTTGATTTTACGCGAGTATTATACATTTAGAAATTAAAAACTTAAAAAATTAAAAACTCCTCACAGTCCGGACAGTCTCCCCGTGACCACGCTCGCTGTAGAGTTCGAAACGTCAGGTTAATAATATAATGAAAAAATCGCGTTTTAAATCCGTTAAAAAGTTTTTAATTTCTAAATATCAATGGAATAACAATGAAATTCTTTATTCTTATTATGTATTAACACCATCATCATCCAATCAGTACACATACACGATGATCCCAACCCAATCTTACAATCGTGGAGTACTAACGTTTCAATCCTTGTCAAGGACGGGTTGGATGTTATGCTGTCCGTGCCCAAGAAGGCGAACGATGCGATGCACCTGTCCAACCTCGAGGGCTGTGACGTGCCGACGGACAGTCTCGGCGAAGTGGTCCTGCAGGACTCGTTCCAAGTGTGGGACCTTCGGCAGATCATCAAGAAGTGCCGCGAACGGAGAGTGTTCCTCTTCGACCTGCATCTACTGCTCGCCAAGGAGGTCAAAGACACGCACGGAAAGGCGAAATACATTTACAAGACCAAGTTTATGGTGAGCTGTTTTTCATTTATATTCTGACTGAAATTCTTTGCTACCTTTGAATTAGGTAACTGCAGTGTTATGAAAAATTCCATCGTAATCCTCTCTGATACGAAAAGCTGACGAGACTGAACCAGAGATTAAATTTAAATTCCTTTTCGTTATTTTTCAAAAGCTCTTTGCAAGTATGTGGGATGCAGCAAGGTATTAAGCCAGGATCTCATTTATTTTATCTTTATAACAGATTAATTGATGCTACCTTGTACAATGTAAAATACCTCCTTTGTTCTCAAAAAATGTTCTATCTGGAATTCTTTAACGTTTTACACAGCTCAGTGATATTTTTTTTCCTTGACTGGCTTTAATCTTCCTGTATAAAGAATATATTAATAAATGAATATTGTACAGACATTGTATTATTAAAGTGCAGATTTTACCGGATTATTTATCTTACACCTTTATGAAATTCATAAAAGACCTGCTTATTTTGCAGAGTGCTACTCGTATAAAGTAGTGTAAATGTAATTCTAGAACGTGATTAGATTCCTCTTATTTCTTTAACAGGCTTGTTTGTTTTTTACATAAAAATGTAGAAAAACACCAATTTAGAAAAATACGATACTGTGCTATTTTATAGTTTTTATCAAATTTTACCTGTCAATTCTTCCCATAAATTTAAGTATATACAATTTTAGAAAAATCCGCGATAATCTCTTTGATCTGGTGTGGCAACTATTTCACATATCATCATCAGCCCATATATGTTCCCACTGCTGAGACACAGGCCTCCTATGAGGGTTCAGGCCATAATCCACCACGCTGGCCAAGTGCGGGTTGGCAGATGTCACATGTCGTCGAACTTTTTAATTCTTGGACATGCCGGTTTCCTCACGATGTTTTCCTTCACCGTTTAAGCAGTGGTGATGTTATCCACATGCGCAGATAAATTGAAAAATCAATTTATTTCCTGCACGCTCGCCCGGTCTCGAACCCCGACTTATCGATTTTGAAGTCCGAGGTTCTCACCACTGAGCCACCACTGCTTTTCACATATAAGAGTTTTTATCCAAGCAAAAAAAAAAAAACAGCCATAGGGGAAAGGTTATCACTTACTTTTTCCGTATTTAAATTTTAAAAATGATAGCGTGTCGGTGACGCGCAAGATTTTCTTCTATCTTATTGTGCTTTAGGGGACTGAAGAAGTATTCGCTTCAGTCATGTTTTACTCGGTGAAATAAAAAAAAATGAATAAATAAATAAGCGAAATACCGTCCGACAGACATCGGAGCTAGGTGTGACCGAGCACATAGAGGGCGACGAGTGCAAGTTCTCGGTGTGGACGGGCCGCGAGCCGATGGCCAGCGACTGCCGCATCATGCTCAAGGCGCCCTCGCTCGAGGTCAAGCAGACCTGGGTGCGCCGCCTCAGGGAAGTCATACAGGTAAAGTGGACGCGGGTAAACCCTTTGCACATACATTTTTTTTTTTTTTTTTTTTTTTTTTTATGGCAGAGCAAGCAAAGGAGCAGGTGGGCCACCTGATGTTAAGTGGTCACCACCGCCCATAAACACTTGCAACACTATTCTATTTTCTTTATTCTACTTTCTAACGCCGCGTCCATATTTGGGGTTTGTTTTGGGTCTCCGGACCCCTCACTCACCGTACGAAACGCGATAGCATACTGTTAATATGCCACCACTTCACGCCGGTTTTCTGTGAGGGTGTGGTAACTTCCCCGGTGCGAGCTTGACCCAATTTGTGCCGAAGCAGTGCTCGACTCCCACTCTAACATGCATGGACACATTTATTTTAACATAAGAATAGGAAATCTAGAGATCCAATTGCTAGGGTGTTATCAAATCCTATATACGGATGTTGACAAATCTGGTAGTACGCTCATAAGTACTTATGGTATAGCGAGAAAGAAAAAGACCAAGAGGTCCGAACTCTGATTCGCAAACCTTTATTCCAAAAAGTTATAACATTAACGATTAGGAAACTTTTAGCATTATTGTGAGTCTACGAAATATTGACAAACACACAAAAACTGTGGAGTTGACGTCAATCCGATAGCAATCGAGGCTTACGCGTGCCTTGCGCAAATATAAGTCTGCGACCCAACATTCACTAACGTTATTGCTGTGAAATTGCTTTTATATTCACAAAATATGTAACTTATATTCGCTTGTACTAGACTATTATTTGTTTCTTTTGCTATATTTTCCATTTGCATACTGTTGATATGTCATTTGGTTAATTTTGATATTTTTCGCGTTAACGATATGTAATTCGTAATGATAGTGCATATTCTGATATGAAATAAGAATAACATACAACGCACAGATATTTATTCGAGAATTCGTAAAATGCGTTGAGTATTTATTGACCACTTATCACGGTAACCATTTTAAACGTTCATTATTTTTCTTGAAGTCGTAGAATGCGCTTGACATTTTTCAACTGTATTATTTTATTTTCTGCTGTTTGTTATATTTAATAATATTAACGTAAATAATTGAAACTTTTTATTAAAAATAACGTTTTTATACAGGAAACTTACTTCAGTGGAGCGCTTCATCAACCGCCTCGCAGTCCCGCTCGAGTTCGACCTACGAGCTCTCAGAGGTCCAGTCGGTATGTAATAATTGCTTCGCCGCCTGTTGAATTATTAGATATTTATATTGACTGATAAGCTGAATAGAGCATAACAGAAAACTGTTTTATCCACTCTTAGTGTATGAATCTGAAATAATAAAGAATAAAATCACAACTCATACTTTTAAATCAATAAAAAAAACATAAATACCCATAGACGTACAGTATAATGTCCGAACAATTAAACTGAACGTAAGAAAAACAGAAAAAAACAGAAAGAACAGAAAAAGCTTTAAAATAAAACGCAAAATCGTAAAAAAAATCTATTTAGGTAAATTAAAATGGTAACACTAAAAAAATAATCTAATAATTTTTATGCAGCGATTTCGAAGACACGGACACTGAAAATCTGGATCGCAATTCGCTGGCTTCCTTCGGCAGCGGGAATACCACGGACTCAGACAAGGTAATTTCTATTTATCCTCTCATCCTCACTTTTATTGAACTGCGCCTCGGTATTGAATCATACTTACAGCTTCCTTTTTTTATTTTACAATAATTTGGACTCCATTGTCGTACTTTAATTGAAATATCTGACGGAACAATGGAAAATAACAGGTGAGATTGTACAAATATTTTTTGCGTGCACATGAAAACGTAGTTGCCAGCGCGAAAATATAACATCAAAATTTACATTTTCGATTGTCTGTGACGGCACAACAAGGTATTTTTTACTCGGTAGTGAACGTTCGAGCGCATTTTATTGTTGTACGAAGCTATGAAACACTTGTCGTTTTTGCATCGCGCCTCGTCTTTCCCGCTTCGACGATGAACCGCGACGAATTGTTAAGAGACGACTGACTTCGCTTTATTCAAAACGTTTCCAGTTTCATTTAATAAGCTCGGGTTTTTGTGAGCGGAGACAGCCGGCTAACAATTCATCCCATTCCCTCATCGCTACGGGAAAGAAATGAGAATGCAAATCGTTCCACGGACACGCGGCGACTTATTAAGTTAATGTCGCTTGATGTATAAGACAAAGTTTGCGCAAAGTCTTTCTCTTCTCATTGCTATGCAGATTTTTAAACTTCGGTTTATTCTCTTGGAGTTATTCAACTATGTTATGATTCAATAAATTATATAGGAGCACATTTGATTGTTAAAATGTGTGGTTTCAGTAGTAATCTTTGTCATTCCCGATTCTTACTTGAGGCTTTTGTAGTACGAGCATAAATAACAGACACAATATGTAATTAATTACCGTTAACGTACGTTTTTAACTAATAAATTGGTCATGTATTGTCCATCCAGAGTTTATTATACTGAAAAATAATAAACACTTGGCACTTTTACAAATCACACAGCTAATCTTGAATACATATACTTAGCTGACTATTCGCAAAAAAAATACTTCAAATCATTATTTTTGTATCATTTTAACTTTTTTTGTATAAGCTAGTCTCCAGTTTCGATATAATTGACTAGTATACCAATGAGTTAAAAAAGATAACAAAACAGTGTTAATTCACTATACGCTACGATCGTGTATCTTTTTCGTTTTATACATAAGACAAATTACTTGACCTGAATTGTGACGTATGGCAATAGGGATAGCTTATAAAAAACTTTTAGTCCCCATTGAGCTCAAGTAATTTAATCGGGTTAAAATATCGTAGGACGCAGTTAATTACGAAAGATCGAAGAGTAAACGAAATATCTATACTGTTTACAAATAGTTTTCGAGATATTTAGACTACTGTCTATCTACTGTTAAGACTAAAAATTACCTGACACCTGCAGTATTAAGCTTGTTATGATTTTATTGAAATCGCGTTTCAAATATCACAAATAGCTAAGAAAATTTCATTACGTTTGCTTAAAGTATATGAACCACTTTTCAGGCCCGTACGTAGTGAATGTCGTCATTTAAGATATCAGTGACAATGTCACCGTATATTTTTGGCCTTACAGAAAGTCTTTATTCTCGACATAAGTTTTGGAATATTTAGACTTTATAATAAATTTCCGAGTATAAAATTATCGTGTGTTGTCGTTTGTTACCAAATACTTCCGAAATAGTCTGTGCGGTTTTAGTGCGTACCGATGCTAGATCTGAGAATCGACCAACATATTATATTTTTCATACTCGTAAGCTAGAACATCCTTTATTGGGTCAGTTATTGTCATTATAAGTATTCGCGTCTTATGTGAAAACTCCGTTCTTCCTTGATTACAACTCATTCACAACAATGCAAAAGTAATGACTATGAATGGGGCCAACTTGGAGCTTTCACCTTAAATTATTGAAGAAAATTTTGCACAGGAAGTTTTTAGGAAAAGGAATTTTTATCACTCACAATTTATTATTTATTATGACAGACATTAGTATGTAATGTTAGGATCACATAAAAGAAAATAGAGAGTACCAGTGTTACATGTTCAAATAGCCTATTATTTTATTAATAATTTATTAAAATTCAACTGCCAAAAACAAAAGTCACCTTCGCCAGGAGGTTAAATCAACATTGCTCATTGTTGCACAAATAACGAACTGAAATGGTATCGATGGTATGGTCATTATGCATCGGGAAATATACACATTTGAGGAAAATTGTTAGTCTAATTTACTATGAAAAGGGACGTCGTCTTTAGCAAATCCAACCCCCAACAAAACGGGTTTTCTCCACACTCCACCCCACAGTTTCCGTTCCCGTGGGATTTCCGGAAAAAATCCTATCCTATATCCGGTCTCGGATTTGAAACTATATCTGTTCCAAATTACATCAAAATAAAAATAAAAAACTTTTGTTACAATCTTTCTATTTATCACAAAAATTGTGTTCAAAAATCCAATTGGTTGGACTAGTTGTTTGTACAATCCAGTATAGTTTTGTAGAATCAATAATATGGGCTCGACTTTGGTATTTTCGGTCCCAGACAGGGGCGGCATACCGAAACAAACGGAGTGGTCCAAGAGCCTGCGACCGCCAGACCTGCGTCAAATCATAAAAGCTGAAAGTTTATCTGTTTATGCCCAGTATGGAACATTCCCGGACTATGAAACTTGGTCGCTTCGTCGTCTTGTTATCTCAAACTACTATAATAAATAATATATTAGGTATAGATAAGAAAACTATGTATACTAAGAGAGCCCGGGATGCTTAATTTGTAGTTAAAGCGTCGTATAAAATAAAAATTATTCGGTCATATCAAGTATATTCTATATTCTAAAATTAATCGTTCCTTTACTTCCGCTCTTGAAATGGGACAAAAGGTTGTTACAAAAAAATCAAAATATTGTCAAAAACCAATGTCATACTTCCTACGAATATTATAAACGCGAAAGTTCTTGAGATTGTATGTTTATTACTCTTTCACTCAAAAGCTACTGAATTTTGTTGATAGTTTGGTGTGATGTAGCTTGTGTACCAGAATAACATATTATAAGCTATAGCAATACTCGTATTTGCCCTTTGGATCTTACGCGGGTGAATCGCGGCACACCTAGTGTAAACATAACATAAATTCAACCTGCAAAGTCCTTTTTAACCCCTACACCGCCTGGACGGACGCGACAAAAAGTCATAAAGCAACTGTTAATTTGTTTTTTGAATGCAATTACACGTTACATTCATTCGAGTTCAGTGGGCACGTTGGTGGGGTTAGCATGACATGTCTACGAATATGTTCTGAAAAATTCAATCGCAATGACGCCGGGGATGTCCCTCGATAACGTCAATGTGTGAACGAAACCAGAGTAACTTACAAGGTATATATATCCATAATAGTCAATGATTTCACATTAAATGGTTGAATAGTGCGCTATCTGATTTTAACTTAAAAGCTCTCTTATAGCGTCCAACATCAATATAGCGGTTCACTACATTTGATATTTTCGTTTATTGCCATATGTTTTTGTTCCTTATTTATCTTCAAGGTGCCAAAGCATTATCTTACATTTATAATATTGAGCGTATACTTATAATACAAACACTATAAGTGCTTTAAACCCAGTCTATATACGTCGTTGCGTCTTCATTATAAATTTCCTCCTTGCGATGCTCACGTAGCTTAGAACTGTGTGAAACTTTTGACATTCCAATTAGCTGACCATATAACATTTTTAAAGTTACAATTAGGTTACGTAAGGTATCTTAATTATGTCACAGGCCTCCCTGTTAAAAGGTGAAATAATAGAGAAGAATTTATTTATCATTATGCAAAGAGAGCACTTTGTATAGATGGGCATTTACTAAATTCATATAAACATGTTTAATCTATACGTTTCTATAAAACATAGATTTTATTTTTTCTTCATAAAATAACTTGTGATTACGAGTCTTTTTAATTTTACACAACGACGACGTAACCTAACAGCGACTCTTAAGGCGATTTCTTTGTTCTTCCTTTAATTTTGACCGCTTTCTTGATCCTTGAACTATCACCTTTATTACCGGCATTATAGAAAAATAAAATGTTATGGCAATGCATCATAAGCCCATCGTACATCGTACGTAAGTAGCTGGTGTCGATATAAAAATCTGAAAAAGATGGCACTACATTTGTTTAGCAAAGAATCGGCGAGTGAAATTTGTTTATTTAAAGCCTTACCCATGTTGGTTAGCGTGTATATCAAAGATAGATGTATCCCTTTATTTCAAGTGTTATTTTATATATTCTTTTATTTTTGTCATGTGCTATTTAAATGACTCTTTGTGAAATGAAGAACAGTTAAGTTATAAAATTTTATTATAACTATTCGTAGCTCTTGATTAATAATATAATGGTTATACATCATATCCCACATATACAGAAATAACGAGAAATATCTGAAAAGGAAGAAATTTTGTTTCTAGTTGTTATTTTCCAGTCTGCGTTTAATGATAGATTTTTTTTTATTTCTTTAAAAATGTATTTAAAACAGTTAAATTTGTCATTTTTTTTTTCAAAATACATATTAATTTTAAAATTATGTAAGTGGTTATGTTTATTCTGAACGGTAGTCAAGCTGTTATTAGCTGTCGGTACGCACCCTATCCTCTGTTGTTATCTGTATCTGATTATTATTGGGCTATTACCGAGTGTGCTGACAGAAAAGTTTCTAAGTAGTGAGTATGAAAAGCGTCTATTGGATCGGTCGTTATGTTGTCGTTGCATTAACACATACAGACGACGCTACATCTCCAAAAATATTAAACTGAAACTTTCCCTGAAAACATCGGAAAACGAGTGTGTAATATAATATTTTACAGGTGCTATATAAGTTCCTAAAACACTATCAATTTAATTAGCCTCGACGTGTTTGCATCTACCTTAAAATTATTAAACAATCAACATGGTGGTGTGTCAACAAGCCCTCAACAGTTTGTGCTTGATTGTAATAGATTCCGTGAGAGCGCTTGAGCTTATTAACGCTTGACCTTAATAATAAGCATTAACACTATTTTATCATACTTTATGTTTTATATATTAATCGGATCCAAAAAAGGCATGAATGTTCAAAATACCACTATAAATAAAATCCCTCAAATCCAATCGATTTATTTACTTTAGTTCAAAGTGCGCATATAGAGTTTTGCGTTTTTAGCAAAACGGTAAATTTTATGAAAAAAAAATTACGCAATTATCAATAAAAATTATCACTTCAATTATTTCCACCCATATGTATCATTCCATACATCAATTTTTACTATTGTATTGAGGTTTTTTTTCCAATGTGGGTGGAAAAAAAGTCTGATTTGGTTCCCACGTATTTTGAATGTATAATAATCTATCAGATGTGACTTGGTAATCAATAGGACTCAAAGGACAGGTGGGAAGTTCTATCAACGATATCATTAAGAATATCTCAGAAACGGTGACGTTTACGTGCACGAGACATTTTTTTTATTACTCAGTTGGACAATTTAGAATTTTTTCAATATATCTATAATGCAGATTTACTTTAAGAAAAACAAAAAAAAAAACGTATATATCAAAAGAAACTATGTTTGATTTTTTCAGCTTAGTAACGTTCAAATTAGGAGAATGACGTTGCTCTTTGACCTTTATAGCAATGTTGTGGTCGTAAAATGGAGCAATTGCTCTCTTTATTTATAACAAGACAAACTGTTAGAGGAAATAATTAATACAACAAATAAAACACAAAGTAAACTGTACTGTTGACTTGAAATGTTTTGTATTTCATGTTTTCTGAAAATTCATTTTGCATTTACTCGCATTCGGATTAAAACAATATTGACCAAAAAGTAACCTGTGAAAAATTGGCGATGATTATAATATGAAACAAGAGTATTCGGTTGCGCTTCATGTTGCAACTATAACGAGTCAAACTAATGGCTCGATATTTGATCATAGCTGACAGTTTGTTTTTGTTTATAATAAAAGAAAACAAATTCGTATTGTATCCTAACTACATTCAAAACAGACTGAAGAAAATAAATTTTCTTACAAAATACGGCTTTTCCGTATTGTTTTTAATTGGTAGGATTTTAAATGATATGGCTAAAAGTGATTATGTTTTCTAATATAAAATTTCCATCTCCTTTAAAGTTTGTGATAATTTAACCGTTACAGTAAAGTTATGGCTCGAGGCTCGGATCCAGTCTCCCACCTTCACGTTAAACTTTAATATCCAATTATAAACCTCAAAGAGACCAAAGAAATTGGCAAATGGCTATAAGAATTTCACAAATCGCATAACTAGATAAGTAACTAGCTAGAAAGCGGTTTATACATAATATCAAGCCGAAGGTGACCAAGATCTATCGGCGTGTCTGATGAATTTTCTCTAAATCAACAAGAATGGTTATGGCCGATAGCGTTTATTACAACGGCGTCATGAGCCCGTGGCTCGTAATTACATCGTGCTTATCCCATCGGATTCATTTTATAGTTACCTGTTATCTATTACATTTTTTTTAGGGTTTTACGTAGTCATACGTTTTAAGCCGATTGACGTGTTTTTTTTTTTGTTTAGAAAATTATTGTCATTTGTTCCCATTTTGTAATCTACATTGGTAACTTCCCATATGGATATCCAATGATATCCATATGGGAAGAATGTTTTCTACAACAAAAAATCAATACCTTTTGTTGTAGAAAACATTTATTTATTAGTGCCATCGTCAAGTTAACTTATATTTGCGCTATGGGGATGCGAGTTACTATAGCACGCGGTCAAGGCCGAATGTTGTATACATGATAAACTTTTTACCTTAAGGCAATTGTGCATAACATTTTATTACAGTTCTTCATTTTATAGCTCTCATTTATAGACTAGCTTGTGATACTATGAAACTGTAGAAAGAGTGTCACAAATCTTTTAACACTATTGAAGCACTACTCTATTTATATTCAAAATATTCTCCACAAAAAAGGATTCAGGAGAATATACAAAAGTCTCTTCATATAAACGATCCACCTATGATTAAAACATGGCCAGCGTGCTTTCAAATAGCGTGCTTTCAAATAGAATTTATTAATCCGTGAACGTAATCTAATATTGTTATTTTTATTTCATTTTACTTTTATTTAATTTTAATTAAAGCTAGAACAATGCAATCTGTGAACTTAACGCTGCCTTAGTAATTTACTCAGACAGTAGTGTCGACACGTCTGTAATAATTACCTTTAATCAGTTCTATTTAAAGTTCGTTGTTTAAGCTGATCACCAATCCATTATTTTGGTATAAAGGTCAATCATTAGGTTTTCTCAATTTTAAGGGTTTTATTTCATTTATAATGATACCAGCTGATGCGGCAAGCCGTTGTTCTGCGAAGGACACCCTTGACACTGATATACTATAATATATTAGTTATTGATGCATACTTACTGCGCAAATGTTTATGATTAAAGTTGACCGTTTCACTTTTTACTAGAGCGTATTCGTTTCCGTTTTTATGTATATTTAATATTTGTTAATAGTTATTTATATTGACATGGACACGTCGTTTTTCATAAAACATAAATATTATATTCCTTGTCATCGAGTTCCTTGATCTGTTATAAATATGAAACTCTAGCAAACTAAAGTTTAAATTGAACGCGTTCGTGAACTTTGACGTCGGAGTTTTCCAGTACTAAACAACTTTTAACTAATTGCTTGGTCTTAATGAACTTTGTGTGCTTTAAATTATTAGAATATGTTATGTTTATGTACATATATAGTGAAGTTAAAGAGGGTGTGTTTCTCTTTTTTTATTGGCAGGTGTTAAAACACTTATTTTACAATGTTGAAGTAAATGCAGTTGCCGCGCTAACTTCATTTATGAATGTTAGTTACTATTTATTAATAGATTTTCTTCGTCATTTCATTATGGAAATTATTCTGTATGAAAACTAAAATTTAAAAAGAGCGTAACGTATTTCTCGAGTTGGTATTGTCATTGAGAATGGACGGATTAAGCGTGTCCTTCGGTAAGGACTCGAGTAGAATGAATTTGTTAAGATAGCTCGATACGGAGGCTGCGTAGTGAGTGAGTAGAGTGAGCGATAGCGGCGGGCGGCGAGGAGCGCGGCAGTGGCATCAGCGCCGCGCGCCGCACCGGACGAGGCGGGCCGCACCGCCCCCGCGCGCCGCGTGCCGCGATGACGACCACCCCGCCTCACCCGCCGCTCTCGAAACAACACAAGAGCCGCCGCAAGATCTCGCTGCCATGGTTCCGCCAGAGCTCTGTCAGCGCCCCGCACGCGGCCCTCGCGCGCCAGCACACCATCGACACGCCGAGCTCCTTCAACGCGCGACTTCTCAAGGGCAGCCGCCAGCGCCAGGTGACTGCGACTTAATGCGCCAAAATTATGCTGTCACCTCGCCGGCACTGTTCTGCGCAAAAATTACGTCGACAAATTTTACATGCTCTTTTTTTAGGCCGGCACTGGTTAAAATGTAAAAATCAAAACTCGATAAAGGGCTGCACAAAATATTTACTATTTGTTTGCAGTGCTTTCAATTTTGCAATTCGGTTGAAAGAGTAAATGTAAACAAAACTTTATGTCGAAAACTGTGTGCGAACTATTTTGAAATCACCATAAAATGAGAATCGTTAATACTACGTGTTGTACAATGTTTCAGTTATTTGATTGGTCTGTTTATATTGTATATGTTTTTATGTAAACTTTCTATCCTTATATATGCTGGTTTAGGGAAAATATAAAATGTAATCTATTTAATCTACTTTATGAAATAATATCTCTTTAGAAGGTTTTACCGCATTTAGTGATATTTGATTCGTTCGTTAGCTTGGATTAGGGCATAATAGTCAAAATGACTACCTGGGCGGAACTGCAGAGTAGCTAGTTTAATATAAAGAATAAAAATATATTCTGTAAAAAGTTATCTGGATCATCACTAACTTTGGGATTTTATTAGAACAGTAATTAATTACTCCTGCACTTTTTTGTATTTATTTTTTCTGATATAATCTTTATTGCACACATAGAAATTTAAATAAAAGAGGTTTTAGGGGTTGCCTGGAAGAATTCACTCTAAAGGGATAAGGCCGGCCCGTTATACATAATATTCAACTATTGTTTATATTTTCTTTTTTCTTCTTCTTTCCATAATGTGTAATAAAAGTGTAAAAATAAATAATAATAAAAAAGCATTAGATGCAATTTACGGCTTTATTGCCCAACAGCAATTTCTTCCAAGCAACCAGTGCCAAGCAAAAAGTGACACAATTACAAATTTGTATGGTATATTATGCAAATTTAACTCAAAAGCAAACTTATCTTAAAACAATGTATTGGCATGCGATCGCTATTTTTGTTATCAATCACAACTAAAGATGTACAAGCCACTGACGCTTTCGACTCTTTGCGATGGAAATATCTGTTCAAGGTCCGCGAGTGGCCGAGGATCTGCTAGATAATTATAGTCTGTTCAACGATCCATCTATCGTAATGAATTTGATATTGAAATTATTGAAGGTTTTCGTGTTCTCAACAACATTCCCGTTCTCCTATAATAATAACAATAATAATCGAATATCAGATACAACAATCATTCTAATATGTCGTAGTTAGTACAAATAATTAATTGCATTAGCTATGACGCTTATGCGATATGATTTGAGGAAAATATAAACATTTAACAACTTGAAAAAGGAAAACGATACAAATAAAATCGTATCCTAGTGTAGCTGTAACAAAACATATTTAATGAGAATATATAAAGCAACGTATCTTGAAAACAAACACAGTTTAAACATAGTTTGTAGATGAAATATGGGAAAAATTTTATGTGTTTAATAAAACTGACCAAATCGAATTCAACTACCGGATGGCGATTACCATAATAATTGATCGTTACGTTGGTAATTATTAAATATGACATGAGCCGGGTGTCCAATGACTTACCATAGTCTCGCATAAGCAAATGTATTACACGAATACATTTTGAAGCGACGTCCATTACTTTATTGGAAATTATGCAAAATGCCCGAGCGACGCAATTCTGTATGCGCATTTATAACGCAATAAAACAATTTGAATATCGAATAACTATTGTTTTGGATTTCGGATGTATTGAAAGCTTTCAGCCATAAAATATTATGCTTGAATTATGTGTAATACCACTTAAATAACTCTCATAAAGACTTAAATTTATTTGAATCGTTTTCTCAATTAGTATATTAAATCTTTGCTGTCCTTTAAAAGACTCGTTAGCTTTATGATATCAATTTTGTGTCATCTTCTTTTCCCTACTAAGTTTTATTTCAGATTGTCGTAAATTTTATCTTGCCTTGTGTTCGAATGACTTCATTGAGGTTCGATGATGTGTAAGTTTTGGTGACAAAGCTTATTTCGCATATTAATTATACAATTTGTATTTGTTTTCGTATTAATAACTTTATACACATATTAAAACATATTTCCAAATTTTAATAAATAATAATATATCCTATGAGTAACGTGGTATGGGTATCCTCACGAATAATATGGAAAATGTGAAGGTTGTTTGTTTATTTGTTTTCTAGAGATGTTAGATCTGGAGAGTGACATAGGCTACTTTTTATCTAAGCACCCCATTCCCTCATTTCCTTAGAGTTTTACTTTGATTTCGTACGTAGGCTTTTATAAAAAACGAGCGAAATAAATATATTTGAATTAGAATTATAAATATTGAAATATAGAATAAGAATCAATAGTATTAAGTCTCATTATACACATGAAAAATTTTCTATATCGATGTTTTTGGTTTTTTACTTATTAGGAAATATTTACCCATAATGTAGTTAGTATGTTTTTAAGTAGTCGTTTTGCCCACCGATATTATGAAAAAGTACAATACTATAATATATGGTTGAGAGACGGCTTATCATTGCTGTTATCTTATTAGTTGATTTGCTTATCAATAAGCTCATAGAGTTGACATCGATCCTATTGCTCTTGACCGTCTTTTATGGAATATTGAATTATGTATGAAATTTGACGCGTATCTCGGATTAATTTGGATGTAAATTAAATACAAACCACCTCGTATCGTTGTTTTAAACTTACCATTCATAAACTTAAACAACGCTTCTATATAATGGCATCATGTCGCTCCGTAATATAAATATTTACCGTGAATAAATTTGTATCGTGTTTATATTATACTTCACGCAAGAGAGATTACAGCCAAAACCTATCACCATTGCTCTTAACAGTTCGTTTACTTCAGAAACAACGTCGTTTCACAAAATGTACCGACTATTATGCACACTGAATGTATACTCAAGAAAATTGTGTGGAATCTCTTGACTACATTTTTATCTTGACCCGTAATTTATTTAACACGGCGCTTAAGAGTGAAAAGCTAAGGCGTTTGTAAACCTGACGCGCCATGCACGTGTTTATAAATATTTTCTTTTGTGTCATTAAGATTTTTAGATTTTTATTTTGAAGAACATTATTAATATATTTCATTTGAATTTCAAATGCATTATTAAACGTTCTTGAAAGTTCTGAGGTATTGTTACTTGCATTAACTTTAAAATTAAGTTACAAAAAAGTTAAAAAACAATTACCGCTTTCGCTTTCCACTGTACGAGTGAAAACGGCATTGTATAAATCGATTTATCAGTCTACGTGTCATAGACGTCCATTGCAAGTAGCGTAATCAGGTTTTGTGTTGCCATTTTTTTTTTGACGAAAAACATCTTGCAGGCTGGACCGGAAATGACATGGGTGGTCGCGGAGCATACGTCCGGTGGCGCTGGCGAGCTGACCGTGTCGAAGGGCCAACAAGTTGAAGTGCTGGAGTCGTGGCAGGTGCGCCCCGACTGGTGGGTGGTGAGGATCCACGGTGATCCGCCGCAAGAGGGCGCCGTGCCCGCCCAAGTGCTGAAACCGCAGCCCCACCACAAAACGTCGCCTTCACGACAACCGCTGGCAGCCGCCGATGACGGAATAGGTTAGTCACTGTTTTCATACACTTTTCTATTTTGGTGTCCCACTCCGTAATCTAATCAGTGAAATTTTTATTAACAGCCGTGTGGTTTATATTATAGGCAAACGTTCATAGTAGGAGAATGTTCTTGGACAAAAAAAAAAGCGTTCAATATTGTACGTATAATATGATGTAACTAAGCATATTGATTAACTAAAACTTATGCCTTTCGCAATTTTTCCTTTATCTGTAGTACAAAATATCACTTCGTACCGATTTTTAAGATTCTGAGTTCACGGACAGTACCTTGTAGATTTTGATTCCCTTGCGAGTGTCGAAAATTTGCAGCATAAACGGTTGTATCTTTTGAAGGCGTCCGCTTAAAATTTTGCTTTGTCACAGCTCCAAGCAACAGAGACTTGAGCATGTGATATGATAAAAATAAGGGTCTTGACTCACGGTCACATAGACGGACAAGAAAGTGAACCTATATGAGTTCCGTTATTTCCCTTTAGGTACGGAACCCTAATAATATAAACTACATATAAAAACTAAGCGTAGTCACAAGATAAGGTAAGGTCACAGTAATAGGTGTAAAAGAAAGAATCTGTTGACAACATTTCAATATCTACTCAGCCATAGGCACTACACCTCCGCGCCGGCCCTTAGCAGCGACACACTTACAATCGTACGCGGTTATTTTCAACGTTGAATAAAGAAATGATTCATTCATCTGTGCAGTGAATGAAATCATTTCTTATCGACCACAATGCTTTACGCGAATCAATCCTTTTATACTCCGACTTTAAGTAAATATTTTAAGCTCAAAAACCGAGAATTCAAATCTTGTTTCATCTAATTTTTTAAAAATTATAATAGGTTACTGTGTTATTGCAAAGCCCAAATGTCATTTCGAAAATATAATTTATCAGAAACCCCTTTTTGCATACCAATGACGGTTTAATATACTTTGTCTGACTCTTACGTGTAATTTAAATACAAATGTGATTGGTTAATAACTGGTTTGAATTAACAAATATAATGTCATAAACTGGTGATTGATTGTTCTTATTCTTAGTTGGGTCCCATAGTACAATAGCTGTGCAATTGATCTCTATTATTTCACGGTTTATGTACCAAGTAGGCAATTAAAATATGCAAATCTTTTTATTGTACCTACTTTATTTCGTTATAACATTCTCTGAAATTGCCAGCCGACGCACAAGTTATTTTACTAGAAATTGCCTCTCAAAATACCTAAGGGACCTGATGTTATGTTCTTATTTAAATCCGTCAACTGAATATCCTTGATGCTTCCAAAGATTTTGCCTTCACTGTTTTTAGCTTAACCTGCATCCGTGTGTTATTGCAAAAACGCACCAAGTTTACCAAACGAACATACGTTTGGAAGGATTCATTATAAAGGTTGATTCCACCCATTAAATAACATCTTGCCATTAATATTATATCATAATGCATTACAAACTTCTAGCAATCTTTGAAAAATTTAAGAGAATAAGAATTGGTTATTTTTAAAATAGATGGTATGAAAATTTTCCTATTCTGATAACTTTAATCATAGTTATCTACATACAGGGCTAATGTGATCGTTTCGTATAACACAAAGCAGATACGTGTTACATCCTGATTGTTATTTTTCCCGAAGCGAACCGTCGCGTGTCCCGTTGGTAATGATGCAACATTATAACTCGTGTAGTTGCTATAAACAATTGAAATAGAATCTCTCACAAATACTTCAGACTTTTGCACAGAAATATATCAACTTTAGCGATATAACAATCATCCAAGTTTTGCTAAACCGATGTTAGTCTGGATTGATTACGAAGCAATCTATTTCGCATTAAGCTTCAGTAAACTTGCATGACCAGAACACTTTTTTATCTTTTCCCTTGAGTAAATATATTGGCATCGATGATTAATATTTCAATAATAAAACTTATCACGCAACATTTTTTTTTTAATAAACTAAGATATTGCGATCAATATTTGCTAGGTAACTTTTTAAGGTGAAAACAATTTTGTCTTATTTTCTGTAACTTTTTATTTGAATTTGTACGGGTAAATGCTGATTAAATATGGCATTCCTCCATATTATAATAAGATGATAATTTTAATGAATACACTTCCGCTTTCCATTTGTGTACACATCACTTAAACTTTAGACTTTTAAGTGGCTCTAACTAAAGTAAGTGCAATCAAATCGCTGACTCTTCCTGCATTCAATTTCAACTGTTGGGTTGGTTAAGCACTTTGGAATTGCAAATACTCACATCAGCAATTTAATTGCTTCTAACTTTTAGAGGGGTCACGGGAAATCTAAATTTGGAATGGCGAATAGATACAATTGTTGCGAATACGATCTAAATATAAGTAAGAATTAATTTGGAACTGCTTTTTATAAATAGCTTGCAGGTTTCCACTGCGAAACAATGATATAGCCGTTGCAAGGGAAGTCTTTCTCCAATGTTTATGGGTCTCGAAGGAAAGATTAGAGATTGGATAGGAAACAATTCTTGATATTTATTAGTACGCAAATCGCCGCCTTTTCCCACAATTTGCTTGAGATGCACACAAGGCGAGAATCAGGACAATGCATAATTGAAATCAGTTTTCAAGAAATCAGACAAACAAACAGGTTGTCAAATTAGGTACTTATATGCTTTTATCGGCGCGCCTGTCCCAAGACCCTTCTTACCTCCTTTGTATGTTTTGTGATCTCTTACTTAGCAGAGCTAAAGGGGAACATCAGCTATGTTGTTTATTGTATTCTTTTATAAAACGTATAACATACGTATTATATATGCAAAATACTAACGTAATTTATCGATTCCGTAGCCTACAAGTCGCCTCAACCTTTTACATTAATCATAATTTGACATTAATATGCACCGATAAAGAAAACGGGCAACAATATGATAACATTTAAATAAAAGTATTTAAACCTTGCTATTCAATTAAATGTTAAGTTCCTTTTGTGGCACTTTTATGCGCGGTCACTCTATATACAGTGTAAACTGCATGTAACGTCACTCGATATAACTCCCTAAAGCGTCGAAACCGCTAGACTTTGCCTAGCACGTATTGCATACAATGATACGATATACAGCATTCTCTCACTCATCAACTATCACCCTCAATAACGATAAATGAATAGGAAAAATACTTTTTAATTTGCACGAAATTAAAATTCTAGCCGGTAATAAACTCGACTGTCAGCATCTTACGTAATGAACTTAGTAGGAAATGCATTCGTTCTTTTGTTTACAAATTAGATTACGTTACACGAGCACATGTAGAATTTTGTTACCTAAGTAGAATTTAGATACCTCTGTACCGCAAGATATTAATCGAATAAGTTAAAAAACACAACAAAATTGCTGGTGTAGTATAGTACGTCCGACGGAAATAACGGACTATACGCAACGGCGGTCAAATAAAAATATCTGTTTATGCAGGTAATTTTAACAATGATTTCATTGTATGATAAATTTATCCAAAAAATTATAGTTTATTTTATTTCATTACTTTTTGTTTTTAAATTTACGCTTAAAATTAATAGAATCAAAGTTTTCGAAAATTCAATTTGCTATCAATAACGGCCAATAACGTTATCAGCACATAGTACTCGTTTATGTGATAAAGCTAAAACTCTTTCATGAAGATGGTCTATAAAATGTAACATTTAAATGGACTAATACGTATTTTGCTTATCTTCATTTAACGACGTCTTGTATAATGTAAAAATATGCACAAGCACCTTGAGCGTCGTTATATAACAGAGCTTACACGGTATATAAGAGAAAGTCGTGTTAGTAATACTGCATATTGTCAAGAACGGGCGAATTTAAGGACTTTTAAATTATTGGACTTGTCTCCGCTTGGATTAGGATACTACTAGCTGTTAAAAATTACTGTTAAAAACCCGGGTCGAGTTGCTAGTGTACGATCGAATTTTCGCGTGACAATTTAATTTCGGCATCCACTGGTTTCATGAGCTTCAGTCTTTGTATTCACTGCGCACCGCACACCGCACACCGCACGAGCCCGTACTTAAACTTTCTGTCAATTAATTTAATTTGCGTTGCCAGCAACCAGAATTTGCGTTTTTCGCAAACAAATCGCCCTGACGCCGAAAACTTTATTGTATTAAATAGAGTGCATTTAGTTTCCATCGTTTGACTTCATATCTTCACTACATGTTATTTGATTGAAAGACAAACAAATATAGGTAATTTGTTATATATACGTATGTAATATGTATTAAATTAATAAAGACTTGTTTTTTAAAACACAGACATTTCAATACAGATTTGCTGTAGAGTAAGCTTTTATTGTCATGTATGAAATGGACATTTCAATTGAAATTGAAGGATTTCACAAATATTACAAGTTAAATAAGACTGGACTCGGAGAAGTAATCTTACTTCTCTACGTTATTGAATGTGAAGCTGCAGAGCTTCTGTGAAATATACACGTACTGTTGAAGCGTTACCTTTTTACCGGTACTATATATAATAATTAATAATTAATATATATAATAATTAATTATCACCTCGACGCACTGTTCTCAAGGAGGGTTGTTATAAGTTTGATGAAAGCCTTTTTCCTGTCTGCAATTACAAATGGCAGAGCCACTGCCATTTGTAATTATGTTTCAATTGAAAGCTTTTCACATCAACAGTCTTTAGAAAAGGTTTCTCTATGTTCACACTCATTTAAATTTTCTTCTCGAAATTCGTCTTCCTGCTGAGTATTCATTATTGAAAATAATAGTATTAATATAAAATCGTTTTAAAGAATAACTTTTAATTAAAATGTTTGCCAAGGTACCTGTTGATATTATTATAATTCACGTATTCGTAGAAATTGTATTGAGAGGTTTTTTTAAGTCAAACTACCATTGATACATTCAAAGACCTCTTATAGGAGCAAAAGCGCTTGTTTTGAATTGACTTATATATAATTAAATGTTTGCCACTGGTTGGTGGTAACTGCATTCCCTGTAGTTGCTCTTTTATTTTACCTAGTTTTATTTTTTTTCTACAAAAATATTTCATTTTAAAATAGTAACGGTGCTAGATGATTACCGTCGTGTGGTTCTTAAACGACAATATTTTTGGATTTACATCTGCTATAATAGGCTCTTTGAGAGTTTTAAATTAATTCTTACTAAACTCTTTAATATTATGAGGATATTTATTGTAAAGAGCATATTAGCATATGGTTTAGCATCAGAATTTATTTATAATTATCCTTTTAATCTCTGTAGTCGACTAAACATCAACGAAATTTCGTGACAACTCTTTCAAACTGAAATTTTAATTTAAGTCTTATTATAATCCGCAAGGGTTGTAAATGCCTTGTAATATTTGTGCGTATAGTGCGAAGTGATATTATTTTATGTATCTTAGGTGAACGTACTCATCAGGGTATATTGCTGCACAGTAACGAACACATACTTCCTGGTATATTTGTTTTCGGCTCTTATTTCCAGACTGCGGAGATGATTAATCACAGCTAGGTATACAGATGAGCTGTCTCCTATTACATCCTGCTCACAGGGGCTATGATTCCCCGAGCCTGATCAATCGACGTAATAAGGACTTATTCCGTAATAATGGTGCAAGCCTTTGGCGCCAGCCTTTGTTCTATGGCTTCTTAAGCCATGGGCAGAGCACTTTCCGTTTTAATCTATACAAAGAAATATAATAGTAACTATCTACTTAAATTATGCTGATGTCAACTAACAATGTGCTCAGTATGCCCTATATACTATTCGGAATTATTATAAAAATATGTTTTAATGGATAGTATGCTATACTCTATAAAAAAAATTGTTTACATTAAAGAGTCCCACATAAAAGTTCTTCTGACAAACGAAATAAAATTTAACGTTGATTTAAAAGATTAATAAGACATGATTTCGTATATGTATTTCAAATAAATACCTAGTTATTTTCTAATTATAATTGAAGCTACTTATTTGTGTTTCTAATTAGAGATTACAATTAGAACTAATTACATTTTATTTAAAATAATGATTAAATCATTAGGCTCCACAGAAATCATTATCACATTTGTTATCTTTGTCGTTATATAAATATCTATTGATTGTAATTACTTACAGCTTAGGTTTTTGTTTAGGGTGATTGTATTAAATATGAAATAATGAAAAACCAAAACAAAAAAAAATTGAGAATAATGTCCCTAATTTTTTGCTTTGTTTATTTGACGAATCAACTAAACTAAAAATATTGTTTTTACAACTGTATGAAGTATAATTTATTGATGATGCTTTACGTAAATTAATAATAAAGTAAAATAAAGTAGTTGTTAAATATTCAATTTCATATAAAGTAAACAATGGTTAGACCAATGGACGGTTGTTTATTGGAACGTTAATTTTTACGAGCAATCGTTAAACGAAGTATGAACGTGGAAGGTAAACCAGAAAATATTTGAGATAATTTAACGCATTATATTTTAAATTATGTTTATTACAAGACGTGACAACTTACATACGCCCCGCACAAATGTTGTAGTAGATCCAATATAAAAAGAAAGAGTAACTTAAGATTTAGGAAATTATGACTTAATTAATTGTTTAGAGATAATAGATTGCATACAGAACAAAAGCTAGGATGAAGAAGTATTTATTGTAATATAAAAAATGGCTTTTGTTATTGCTCGAACCGCCGATGTATATTTTTATTACAAAAACGCACTAAGAAAATAGATTATGTTGACTTAAAAAAGGGACATTATCCATTACTGAAGTGGGGACGCGATATATAAATATTGTTGTCTTATTTGTTTGTGCTTAGGTGTTAGGTAGATGCTCAGGTAGTTTTTTTATAATCGTCGACATAGAGAAAAGTAGTTCAGACCATCACAGTCTTAAAAAAAAACACCAATGTTGCGTATGCGCTGGTTCAGCGTGATAGTGACGTGTGTGGCGGGAGACGTGTCGCATGCACCGTAGCGGACGCGTTGTCGACGGCGGTGGGCGTGCGATGGCCAGTCGGGCGGGCGGCCGGGACGCGCGCACCCGCCCTCTGCTCCCCGCCGCACCGCCACCGCCCCCGCCGCCTCCCGCGGGCCCCGGTGCACGCACGCACCCCCATGCACCGGGCACGCCTTCTGACCCGGAACCAGACGGTCGCCGACGCCGCCTGATGCGTTCACAGCAAGCCCTACTTCCGGTACGCTTACTCGCTTGTTGCTTGCCCTGCTCGGTACATTCACTACGCAATCGTGATAAGTTACGTTTACGCCTCCGTTGCTATCGGGAATTAACTTCATTCAATACATTCAGTGTTTTGTGTCGTGCGTTGTGATTATGGCGGCCTGTGCGGACTCTGCCCCGTCTAGCGATACGGAAGGCTTTACCGACATAGAATCTTGTGGGTCTTCCAGCGCGGTATCTTCGAGCACGACCTCCAGTGGTTCCTCGAGTAGTCATAACTCCCGAATTTCATTGCGATCGGCCTACCACAAGATGTCGAAAATGATTTCTCATTCTATGACAAACAGCAACGGAAATATCGGTAAGATTATTTGTTTACAGCTTTGAAAAATATTTTCATCATTTTAAAACACAAAATTTATAAATTAATTATGTTCTCTAGATATTAAACCATTATCCTCTTGGATTGTAACAATTGAGGAAAAAGTTAAACCTGCTCAACCTAAATGCTGCTATATAAGTTTCCTTTAAGGGGCAAAATTTCATAGTTTTCTCTATTTCCTACATGTAAAAGTCAGTGCGGTGGTAGATTGATCAACTATCAAAGTCTGCAGACTGTTTAAGGCCGCTCGTGCGAACGAGTTAAATTGCCTTCATCAAAATTAAGCTCCCCACAGTGATTATCACGTATCGTAATTATGATCCATACCTATGTGGTTTTCATAATAATGTTTAGAATTTTCTCTATAATGGCATATTTTAAATAAATTTGCATACTTAAGCATAAACCAAGTAGGTAGTTAAAAAATCAACAGTTAACAGTAACATGAGTTATGACTAAATCAGTTATTGTTATGCAGATATGTAGCTCAACGAAATAAGAAAAATACGTCTTAAAATGTCTGTATCAAAAATTTTATGAGTTAGTTTTTATTTGTTGTGTGCAGTATGCAGTTTGTCTACGTTGTGTAAAATAAACTATTAAAACTCTATTCAGAACGTACATTTTAAACATGCTGTAGGTAAATTGAGTAGGCAATCAATTAACGTTTGAATAATATGTATTTTCGCTCCGCTACATAACAATAAATTGTAGAATGTATGTATGTATACCAAGTCTACTATAACAATTAATATGGACGTATAAATTGTGAGTTGTGATTGATAAAATACAAGTCTTTTAAAGTTATTTTTGTATTTCAATCAACAATTGGTTCCGCGTAGCCGAGCTTACATTAATAACGCATTATTTAGGTACTCATTACTTCTGTTAAATGTGTTTTGTACAGAATGCCTTGGTTGTTTATTTCCATCGGGCAATCGGTCAGTAGGTCGCTATAAATGTCGTCGTTGTTAAAACTTCCTTACCGGTACAAGACATTGTTTATCTCGGTACGCGCAATTTCGGCGGTCAGTTACGGGAGAATATAAAATTGTTATCTGTTCAAAACAGACGCGTGACTCACTCTTATATGTACGCACGGTCTGTATTACCGACAATAAACTAAACCCAAGGTATTATGACCTTGCATAAAACTTGAACTCTATTCTTATCGTTAAACATCGATACGCTTTCCTATAAAGCATTTTTTAATATTTCCAAGAATGGTGGATATTTAAATTTTCATCTGAGTCCTCGTCGAACTTTTTTATTTTGAATATTTCATGCGTTACCAAGTTACTTGCGACTTGAATGGTATATAAGCTTTTAGTATCAATTCTATCCCATTCATATTTTTACATAATTTAATGAATGTAAATATTAAAACAAAACGTCTTTCTTGTATTTTTAGCTTGTTTATATAAATATTGATGATTTAACATATTTCGTTAAAATTTTTCGTTCCTGGATATCCCGATACCCGTACGATGTTTCTCTTTACCAGAGGTGTAGTATAGAGTTAAATAGAAATTTTTTCTTACACGCTCGTCTGGTCTCTTAGCTCAATTGAATTCCAACCACACCAATTGACCACTAGTCCATTTCTGGGCTCAAACTGCTGCTGTTGATAATATTTAAAATAATATGGACATGATTGTCAAAAATATTGAAGTCGTGTCGGATCCGTGAAGTACAAAGAAAATATTCTTTACCGTTTAGACTTTAGTTTGGATTCGGTAACTGGCCAATAGGACGTGCGTGCACGACTGCTACCATATACGAAATTGAATAGGAGCTCGGACGGGTCTTGCACAATAATGTATGGCTAGTGGGCCCGAGGCTCGCGAGACTCACGCTACGTTTCGGTACGCTTATCGTTTTTCATGGTGAAACTAGTGTTGATGGACAAACACCATGGTAAGATTAATTTCATTACATTATTGCCTCGTTAAACTCTATCCTCCTCCAACTAAAATGGTTCCCAATTATATGTGATTAAATTTTTAATGATTTCAATTTTTTAAAAAAGAAGGAAGTAAATTTATATGTAGAATTTGAAATGATGTAAGGAATTTTATGTAATCCTATATACTTGCAATGATATCTTAGTAATACATCGTTATTATTGTGATTCAAACTATTTTAAAACTGATTAACGTACGACGACCAAAAAAAAAAAGGTTTTAATTTAGGTACTAATTAATTTTTATGTGATACTTTTATATTGACTTATTTAATAGTGAATACAAATTAAGTGCTCTCGAACAAAATGTATTTTTAGAGAACTAGTAGTTATTGCGTATACTTAGTCTGGCCATAAATACTGTTACACTTAATTATAAAAAAATATTACATTTGAATTTCGAATCTGTC